>NC_030677.2:209412981-209477981 GCF_000004195.4 Xenopus tropicalis
GTTAAAACTTAAAAAGGCGCGACGTTTTGCGCAAGTTTTAACGCTACGAAAAAATCGGCACTTTGCGCAACTTTCGTAATGGCCTACGAAAAAACTCGCGTTTTTACGCAAAAATCGTTAAAGACGCCGAAAAAAACCGCAAAAAATACGAAAAAATCGCAAAATTTCCGATCATTACGAAAAAAAACGCAAACGGACGCATTCGGCCCGTTCGTGGGTAGTAAATGTGCCCCTTAGTGGATTCGCTGCTGGTTGTAAAAAATGAACCTCCCAACTATCTCTTGCTGTTCCCACTGACTCCCAGGGATACTGCCACAAAAGTGCGGGTGGGAATGTTTTTTTTAACCCTAAATTGCTTAGATGTAAAAGTATCCATACAGGCACTTCTGTTAGGCGGTTCTCCATCCATTTGTGTTTGGATCAGTTAGCTTAAAGGGTAGTTCACCTTTAATTCACTTTAATATGATGTAGACATGATATTCTGAGACAATTTGCAATTGGTCTTCATTTTGTATTTTTGCAGTGGCCCCCAGCAGCACATCTGAGTGGTACGGCTCTGCATGACTGGGTGAGAAGAATTGTGAAAAAGAAAGAATTTTATTGATTGGGGGATAAAATGTGGGCACAACTCTTGTTGGTGCCATGCTGTGACTGCTTATGTGAGCGGGAGTGAGCACTCACCCAGCGCATGGGATGTCACTATCAGTGTCAGTGGGTGATGGATAGTGGCCATTGTGCTTGGCTGCAGCACAACAAGCCCCTAACATGGGGCACTGGGATTGTGTCCCATCTACCTTCAATACATTCCCCATGTGACAGCATAGCACCAACTGCCTCCCAGGCGAGTCGGCACAACCAACCGACCAGTCCGGGGGTATTTATACCCCTGAATTTGCTGACTGTTTTACCTTGTAGAGAGATTAGTATATAGTTGGCAATTTCAGTGCACAGCGTTGTGCGCGCCATCAATATTATCCCTGCGCGTTCCTCGGGTTTCTTAATCAGAGCACAAACGAGCATATTTCTCTCTCTGTAACAGAAACTGGCACCATAACTGATATGCCAATGAGCTGCCCCAACGGCTGCTGGGGTATCTCCTTGCCCAATAGGAACAGCTCTACTGCTGCTGTGGAGAGGAACTGTTATGTAATGGGGGGGGGCAGCATCGCTACTGGCTGCAGGTTTAACTTTAATATTGATTGTTTTACACAGGATTTAGAATCTATTTGAGCGGATGAGCCCCAGTGTAGGTGCATTGCCTTATTCTCTGCCCATCAGGGACTCCCCATGACACAAGCTGATTACACCTACACAACTGCAGAGGCCCTTATGCTACACGTCCCACTCATTTAGCAATTGGCATCTTATTTATTGATGGGTTTTTTAGCAAGCCTCTTTATTTCATTGTGGCATAGAACATCTTTGGCTTTATGGCAGCTCCTTGCAATCTGTTCTTTAGCAAAAGCTACATGTCAGGTGGGTGTAACTATAGGGGGACAGACCCTGGGGGCGAGGGGGGGGGGCTCTGGGATATATGTTTCTTTTTCTATACTACTTTTTCCCAACTACCTCTTGCCGTTCCCCCTGACTCCCCAGGGATACTGCTCAAAAGTGCGAATGGGAGTATTTTTTTTACCCTAAATGCTTAGGATGTAAACTATCCATACAGGCACTTCTGTTAAGGGTTCTACATCCATTTATGTTTGTGATCAGTTAGCTTAAAGGGGTAGTTCACCTTTAAATCACTTTTAATATGATGTAGACATTGATATTCTGAGACAATTTGCAATTGGTCCTATTTTATTTTTAATGGTTTTTCAGTTATCTAGCTTTTTTTCAGCTCTCTGTTTAGTTCTCCATTTAAGCTTTTTTGTTCAGCTCTCTGTTCAGCTCTCCATTTGGTATTTCAGCAGCTATCTGGTTGCTAGGGTCTTATTTACCCTAGCACCAGTAGTGGTTAAACAAGAGATGGAATATGAATAGTTTAAGGGGTCTGCATGGAAAAATAAAACTGTAGCCTCACAGAGCAATACTTTTTGGCTGCCGGGGTCAGTGACGCCCATTTGAAAGCTGGAAAGAGGCAGAAGAGAAAAGGAAATTATTCAAAAACTATAAAAAAAAAAATAAATTAGGAAGACCAATTGCAAAGTTGCTAGGAATAGGCCATTCTGTAACATAATAAATAAAACTCAACTTAGAAGGGAACCTCCTCTTTAGATGTGTCTAAGTTTTTTAGAGAGGCAGTTGGTACTGACAACCCAGGCTCTGTATTTACAAAACCAGCACATTATATACAGTGAGACGCAGTCTGTATTTACAAAACCAGCACATTATATACAGTGAGACGCAGTCTGTATTTACAAAACCAGCACATTATATACAGTGAGACGCAGTCTGTATTTACAAAACCAGCACATTATATACAGTGAGACGCAGTCTGTATTTACAAAACCAGCACATTATATACAGTGAGACGCAGTCTGTATTTACAAATCCAGCACATTATATACAGTGAGACGCAGTCTGTATTTACAAAACCAGCACATTAAATACAGTGAGACGCAGTGGGTACAGATGGCAGATATTCGGGCCCTGACACTATAACACTGACACTGATACACAGCATTGGCCCCACTGTAACTAGAAATTAACAAAACAATGACAAAAGTAAAAAAAAATAGTAATTGAAAAGAACAAAAACAACAAATATATAAAAGCACAATGAGCTTTTTCAGGGGGAAAGAGTTAACTTACCCTCCATCTGTTAGGGTAGGGGATAGGGATATTATAGATGTCAGGTGACAAAACACAATTTAATTTCAGCCAGTGATTCAGCCTTTAGAACATATACAGTATAGTACCTGTGGGATGAAATCTGCAGCAAGTTCAGAGTTGGTTCTCAGGTAAAGTTTACAGCTGCAGATCCTTCTTTTCAGGCTTCAATTCTGCACTGCCTTCAGTTTGTAATATCTCCCGAGCCCTGTGTGCATCTGTGCCTTGATTGGTCAATTTTACTCTGATTGGGGAATCCACAAGAAGAAAGATCCAATCAGAGCACAGCTGATTACAGCAGAACCGGAGCTTGCAGGAACAGGAGAAGATTTCCCGCACAGTGCAGAAACAAAGCGAGGCATTTTTTGGTTTTTTGTTTTTTTTTAAGGTGCCAAAGCAGGTTTGGGGAGGCTTAGCCCCCCCTAGCCTTATTGAAAATCCGCCTATGAGTATGGGTCTGTATGTGAGTGGATAGATAGGTCAGTGTGGGTCTGTATGTGAGTGGATAGATAGGTCAGTGTGGGTCTGTATGTGAGTGGATAGATAGGTCAGTGTGGGTCTGTATGTGAGTGGATAGATAGGTCAGTGTGGGTCTGTATGTGAGTGGATAGATAGGTCAGTATGGGTCTGTCTGTATGTGAGTGGATAGGTAGGTCAGTGTGGGTCTGTATGTGAGTGGATAGGTCAGTATGGGTCTGTATGTGAGTGGATAGATAGGTCAGTGTGGGTCTGTATGTGAGTGGATAGGTCAGTGTGGGTCTGTATGTGAGTGGATAGGTCAGTGTGGGTCTGTATGTGAGTGGATAGGTCAGTGTGGGTCTGTATGTGAGTGGATAGGTCAGTGTGGCGTCTGTATGTGAGTGGATAGATTAGGTCAGTGTGGGTCTGTATGTGAGTGGATGGGTCAGTGTGGGTCTGTATGTGAGTGGATAGATAGGTCAGTGTGGGTCTGTATGTGAGTGGATAGATAGGTCAAGTGTGGGTCCTGTATGTGAGTGGTAGATAGGTCAGTGTGGGTCTGTATGTGAGTGGATAGATAGGTCAGTGTGGGTCTGTATGTGAGGTGGATAGGTCAGTATGGGTCTGTATGTGAGTGGATAGGTCAGTATGGGTCTGTAATGTGAGTGGATAGGTCAGTATGGGTCTGTATGTGAGTGGATAGGTCAGTGTGGGTCTGTATGTGAGTGGATAGGTCAGTATGGGTCTGTATGTGTGGGTCCAGTGTGGGGTCTGTATGTGAGTGGATAGGTCAGTATGGGTCTGTATGTGAGTGGATAGATAGGTCAGTGTGGGTCTGTATGTGAGTGGATAGATAGGTCAGTGTGGGTCTGTATGTGAGTGGATGGGTCAGTGTGGGTCTGTATGTGGATAGATAGGTCAGTGTGGGTCTGTATGTGAGTGGATGCAGTGTGGGTCTGTATGGAGGTGGATAGATAGTCAGTGTATGTGAGTGGGGTGTGTGGGTCTGTATGTGAGTGGATGGGTCAGTGTGGGTCTGTATATGAGTGGATAGGTCAGTGTGGTCTGTATGTGAGTGTATAGATAGGTCAGTATGGGTCTGTATGTGAGTGGATAGATAGGTCAGTATGGGTCTGTATGTGAGTGGATAGGTCAGTGTGGGTCTGTATGTGAGTGGATAGATAGGTCAGTATGGGTCTGTATGTGAGTGGATAGATAGGTCAGTATGGGTCTGTATGTGAGTGGATAGGTCAGTGTGGGTCTGTATGTGAGTGGATAGATAGGTCAGTGTGGGTCTGTATGTGAGTGGATGGGTCAGTGTGGGTCTGTATGTGAGTGGATAGGTCAGTGTGGGTCTGTATGTGAGTGGATAGATAGGTTCAGTGTGGGTCTGTATGTGAGTGGATGGGTCAGTGTGGGTCCTGTATGTGAGTGGAATAGGTCAGTGTGGGTCTGTATGTGAGTGCATAGATAGGTCAGTATGGGTCTGTATGTGAGTGGAGTAGGTCAGTATGATGTCAGTGGTCTGTATGTGAGTGGATTAGATAGGTCAGTGTGGGTCTGTATGTGAGTGGATAGATAGGTCAGTATGGGTCTGTATGTGAGTGGATAGATAGGTCAGTATGGGTCTGTATGTGAGTGGATAGATAGGTCAGTTATGGGTCTGTATGTGAGTGGATAGATAGGTCAGTATGGGTCTGTATGTGAGTGGATAGATAGGTCAGTATGGGTCTGTATGTGAGTGGATAGGTCAGTATGGGTCTGTATGTGAGTGGATAGTCAGTATGGGTCTGTATGTGAGTGGATAGATAGGTCAGTATGGGTCTGTATGTGAGTGGATAGATAGGTCAGTGTGGGTCTGTATGTGAGTGGATAGGTCAGTGTGGGTCTGTATGTGAGTGGATAGGTCAGTATGGGTCTGTATGTGAGTGGATAGATAGGTCAGTATGGGTCTGTATGTGAGTGGATAGGTCAGTGTGGGTCTGTATGTGAGTGGATAGATAGGTCAGTGTGGGTCTGTATGTGAGTGGATAGATAGGTCAGTATGGGTCTGTATGTGAGTGGATAGATAGGTCAGTATGGGTCTGTATGTGAGTGGATAGGTCAGTATGAGTCTGTATGTGAGTGGATAGATTGGTCAGTATAGGTTTGTGTGGGTGCTGGGTTCACTTGGAAGGGTTGCACTTGATGGACTTTGGTCTTTTTTCGACCCAGCGTAACTATGTAACCATTCAGCCTCCGTAAGCGCCGCTTCTGTGCCTAAATCCATCAGTAATTGCTGCAATATCCTCCAAAGACAGTGAGAGCAGTCGCATTCGGCTTCTGAAGGATTGGAAATGAAACCGAGAACATGTTTTTATTTTACTCTCTAGGCCACTGGATTTGAATAGCTGTAATACTGTTCTGAAAGGTCATATTTGTTTCATCCGCACACTCGCAGTTCCGTTGTGTTTGCGGTAATTGATAGATTGATCGCGGCATTATATCATTCTTTATGGATTCAGATCATGTAGATTAAGAGCTGGAGGATTAACCGACCCAGCAGCGGTGCACAGAATTGAAGAATTATCTGAAAATAATCTTGCGGAATTCTAAACTGCAGCTATTAAGCGGCGTATTACTCACCCAGGAAATTGTTACACATTAATCTGGCTGTTCTGCATTGATATAGAGGTTCTCCCTTTTATTTTTTTATTCAAACATATTTTCTCCTGTGTTCATTATTAACAATGGATAAGATTAGGCAGCATTCCGCATTTATTCCAGATATATATGCATTTAAATAAGGTCAAGGTTGGAGCGCGCAAGCAAACGAGTAATGACAACCGATTCCAGGAGTATAATTATATAAATCAACCAGGTTACGTGTGATTCGCTTGTTGCCTAATTGCTTTACATGCGTGTTCTCCTCTTTCCCTTAATGTTCTTATTATTATTAAAGGGGATGTTCACCTTTGAGTTAACATTTAGGGGCTCATTTACAGGTATGGGATCCCTTATACGAAAACCCTTTATCCGAATTACGGAAAGGCCATCTCCCATAGACTCCATTATAAGCAAATAATTCTAATAATTAAAAATGATTCCCTTTTCTCTGTAATAATAAAACAGTACCTGTACTTGATCCCAACTAAGATATAATTACCCCTTATTGGGGGCAGAACAGCCCTATTGGGTTTATTTCATGGTTAAATGATTCCCTTTTCTCTGTAATAATAAAACAGTACCTGTACTTGATCCCAACTAAGATATAATTACCCCTTATTGGGGCAGAACAGCCCTATTGGGTTTATTTAATGGTTAAATGATTCCCTTTTCTCTGTAATAATAAAACAGTACCTGTACTTGATCCCAACTAAGATATAATAACCCCTTATTGGGGGCAGAACAGCCCTATTGGGTTTATTTCATGGTTAAATGATTCCCTTTTCTCTGTAATAATAAAACAGTACCTGTACTTGATCCCAACTAAGATATAATTACCCCTTATTGGGGGCAGAACAGCCCTATTGGGTTTATTTAATGGTTAAATGATTCCCTTTTCTCTGTAATAATAAAACAGTACCTGTACTTGATCCCAACTAAGATATAATTACCCCTTATTGGGGCAGAACAGCCCTATTGGGTTTATTTAATGGTTAAATGATTCCCTTTTCTCTGTAATAATAAAACAGTACCTGTACTTGATCCCAACTAAGATATAATTACCCCTTATTGGGGGCAGAACAGCCCTATTGGGTTTATTTAATGGTTAAATGATTCCCTTTTCTCTGTAATAATAAAACAGTACCTGTACTTGATCCCAACTAAGATATAATTACCCCTTATTGGGGGCAGAACAGCCCTATTGGGTTTATTTAATGGTTAAATGATTCCCTTTTCTCTGTAATAATAAAACAGTACCTGTACTTGATCCCAACTAAGATATAATTACCCCTTATTGGGGGCAGAACAGCCCTATTGGGTTTATTTAATGGTTAAATGATTCCCTTTTCTCTGTAATAATAAAACAGTACCTGTACTTGATCCCAACTAAGATATAATTACCCCTTATTGGGGGCAGAACAGCCCTATTGGGTTTATTTAATGGTTAAATGATTCCCTTTTCTCTGTAATAATAAAACAGTACCTGTACTTGATCCCAACTAAGATATAATTACCCCTTATTGGGGTAGAACAGCCCTATTGGGTTTATTTCATGGTTAAATGATTCCCTTTTCTCTGTAATAATAAAACAGTACCTGTACTTGATCCCAACTAAGATATAATTACCCCTTATTGGGGCAGAACAGCCCTATTGGGTTTATTTCATGGTTAAATGATTCCCTTTTCTCTGTAATAATAAAACAGTACCTGTACTTGATCCCAACTAAGTTATAATTACCCCTTATTGGAGGCAGAACAAGTCTTTTGCTTTTATTCAATATTTGAATGACTTTTAGCAGACTTAACTTATGGAGATCCAAATTACAGAAAGATCACTTATCTGGAAAACCACAGGTCTGAGCATTCTGGATAACAGGTTTTATACCTGTACTACATTGATTTTTTTATTTGATACTCGATTCAGATTTGTTTCCGAAAAAGTTGCAGAGAAAAAAACGCTGCAACTTTTTACTACTGGGTCCATTCATCAAACCACGAATTTTCGCTAGTTAAGACTTGAAAAAAATTCGGAGTAACCATAATCATTTCCCATGTGCGAAAATTGCTCGAAAATTCTTTTTTTTTTAGTAGGGGTGGTTCAGCTTTGTGTTAACTTTTTTATAGTTTTTGAATTATTTGCCTTCTTTTTTTTACTCTTTCCAAATTTAAAATGGGGGTCACCGACCCCGGCAGGCAAAAACCTATTGCTCTGTGATGCTCCAATTATATTGTTCCTTTTATAACTTAATTTTCTATTCAGATCCTCTACTAATCATATACCAGTTTTTAATTCAAACCACTCCCTAGTCACTAAGGTAATTTGAACCCTAGCAACCAGATAACTGCTAAATTGTCAAACTGGAGAGTCACTGAACGAAAAGTGAATTTTATTTAGTTGATAGATACATTTTTTTAAAAAATTTTTTTTAAGTCTTGGTAAAATTTGAAGAATTCAACAAAAACAACAAAAAAAGATACAAAAAGTTCTATCAACGTTTCTTCTAAAAGTAGACAAATTGGAATAAAACAGTCAAACAAGTAAATTCATATCAATTGCCAAGAAATACTGTTAATGAATCTCTGTCTGATACAAGGACAATTAGCAAGGATATGCTGGAAGGCTCTGCCTAGGGACCCATTCTTTTTCTTTGCTATATTAATGACCTACAGAATACGTGCACCTTCTCCAAAGTCTATCTATATGCAGATGACATTGTCCTATTATGTACGGATAAAGTTGTAAAAGTAATTGAAAACGGCCTAAATCATGATATGGCAGATTGCACCCTGTGGATTTGAAAAAAACAATTTCACTTCAGATACTTCAGGAATTTCAACTTTTTTGTCAATTGGATTCATCTTCAATACGGGGAGCGTGGGTGGAACAAGGGGGAAAGAGTCCTATTATTTAAGCACTCGATGATGCCAAGACGTAATATCTTATTTCTTACAATACTTCAATTACGTTATGCAAAGGGATTTTAATTTTGTGGCAGATTACTCCTCGTGGTGCAATTATTTAACAAAACAGTTGCTTAGACTCAAAGAATTGATTGCGGGAACATGAAATAATAATAAGGGCCTGCAGAATTTATACCTGGATAATTCCACATGTTTTAGAATGAATCTCCTCTGTTCCGCAAATATATATGGGTAGTGATGAGCGAATCTGTCCCACGAAAATGTTGTGCGTCAAAAAAAGTGTCGCCCACGACTATTCTTTTGTCGCCCGCAGCTATTATTTTGTCACCTGGCTATTATTTTGTCGCCCACGACTATTGTTTTGTCACACAGCTATTCTTTTGTAGCCTGCGGCTATTATTTTGTCACACGGGCAATTTTTGCACCAAATTTTTTCATCCATTTCGCAAAACAATCCACCAATGGCGAAACGCGGAAATTTGCCGCGAATCGATGCCTGCCGAAACATTTCGCCCATCACTATATATGGGGCCAAGGAGTGACGTACAGTAATTTTATACTTTTATGTACAAAAACAGGGGTAGGCATTTCCCAGGATTCACTCAGGTTTGGGCACAGGTGAATGACCAGCAGGTTGGAGCCTATGTGCTGGTAACATATATACAGAAATTATCATATCTAACCTGAATTTTGCCTATTTCGGGATTCGAACTCGTACCTTGATGAATCAGCCCCTTAATATTACATAAGGCTTGTTAATAAAGACAAATATTCTTAGTAAAACTGTATAGGTAAGATGTCTATTATCCAGAAACATTGTATCCCCAGAATGCTCAGAAATTTTGGCGGCATATTATGTAAACCAAAAAAGTCAACAAAAATATTTCCATTTTTACCAAATTTGACGTTTTTTCTTCACTCAGGTTTGGGCACAGGTGAATGACCGGCAGGTTGGAGCCTATGTGCTGGTAACATATATTTAACTTGATAAAAGGAAGGTTGTTATGAAGAAACATGATAAGTGATGAGCAAATTTGGCCCATTTCGCTGAAAAAATGTGCAAAATTGCTGAAAAATTTACTAAACAGTGAAAAATTTGCAAAATTCTACTACCATACAGCCACAACTTTTTTTGCTGCAACCACAATTTATTTGACGTGACCATGACTTTTTTGATATGGCCACAACTTTTTGCCTTACGCGCCAAATTTTTGCGGCCAAAAAAAAAATAGCCAGTGCCGAAATGAGGAATTTTTGCTCATCACTAAGGGGCAGATTTATCAAAATGTGGGTATAGAGCTTAATAGTTAAAAACTCACCCACGGTCTATTCATTCTTTTGGGAATTTTAGAAGCTTATTTATCATTGGGTGAATTCAATATTTGAAAAATACGCTTCTAAAGATGATTTAATAATGATGAATCAAGGAAGTAATGGATACAGAGCAAAGTGAAATGAAATGCCCGAGTCCTTTACCAGACCAGTGGTGGTCAATAATAAGTCTGTAAAACTGACAGAAAGTCTGGGCAGGCAGCAGGCAAGGAAAGTCCAGTAAACAGGCCGAAGTCAGTACCAGGAGTAGTGATGAGCAATTTCTTTCCCAGGCATGGATTTGCAGCGAATTTCTGCATTTGGCCATTAGCGAATTGTTTTGCGAAACTTCCATGAAAAATTCATCGCGTGGCATAAAAAATCGCGGTCATGTCTAATTGGGCGTGGTCGCATCAAAATAAGATGCAGAAAGCAAAAAAAGACAAAATAGTTGAGCGACAAATGTGTTTGGCAGATTTACCGCCGTTTCTCGAATTTTCCGCCGTTTTGTGAATTTTCGCGTTGTTTCACAAATTTTATGGCTAAGCGAAACGGGACAGATTCGCTCATCACTGACCAGGAGGTTAAACAGGAATCAGGTAACAATAGGAACTGGAGCACAGGTACTAAGGTCCCGGTGGGTCCGGCGCTATGACAGAGACACTTATGCACTTGGCACTTTTATAGCCATTTCTATTCTTTTAACCGCAGACCCGTTGGTGGCTAAAGAAAAAATTTTATACCGGCCTTACGGCTGGGGCTGCTCACAGCCTATTTTACTATTTATTTCTTCGCTCTCACGTTTGTCACCTTTCACTTTTGTGTTTTTTTTCACACAATCTGGTGCAATGCGGCTCTTATGGATCTCAGCAGGGATCTAGAGGGGGAATAGGTGGCCATTAGGCTCCATCCCCCTCTGCTGAGGGCGCAAAAGTTTTCAAGATCTTCTTGGAGGTCCCTTGTTGTTCCCTACTCTTTTATGCCCTTTGACTGTAGGGTGGGGGTGAAAGGGACACCCCTAGCCATGCAGCAAAGGAGTCTGAAGACCCTAGCCTCGCTTGTGCCTTTTAGCCTGGGAGGTCAGAGCTCCTCCTTAGTGTTGGTGACAGAGGGTGCTGAAGACTCAAGTTATTGCAGGTTTTTTGGCTTGGTGACGAGTGTTTTGGGACCTTGCATTTTCTAAGGTGGGTCTACCTGCACCCTTAATGCACTTTGGGTGATGGGATTTGAAGCTTTGCTTGGGCTTCAAACAAAAGTAAAAAAAAAAAAAAAAATTTATATATAGGTATGGGACCTATTATCCAGAATGCTCGGGGCCTGGGGTTTTCCAGATAAGGGATCTTTCTGTAATTTGGATCTCCATAACTTCAGTCTGCTAAAAATCATTTAAATATTAAATAAACCCAATAGGGCTGTTCTGCCCCCAATAAGGGGTAATTATATCTTAGTTGGGATCAAGTACAGGTACTGTTTTATTATTACAGAGAAAAGGGAATCATTTAACCATGAAATAAACCCAATAGGGCTGTTCTGCCCCCAATAAGGGGTAATTATATCTTAGTTGGGATCAAGTACAGGTACTGTTTTATTATTACAGAGAAAAGGGAATCATTTAACCATTAAATAAACCCAATAGGGCTGTTCTGCCCCAATAAGGGGTAATTATATCTTAGTTGGGATCAAGTACAGGTACTGTTTTATTATTACAGAGAAAAGGGAATCATTTAACCATGAAATAAACCCAATAGGGCTGTTCTGCCCCCAATAAGGGGTAATTATATCTCAGTTGGGATCAAGTACAGGTACTGTTTTATTATTACAAAGAAAAGGGAATCATTTAACCATGAAATAAACCCAATAGGGCTGTTCTGCCCCCAATAAGGGGTAATTATATCTTAGTTGGGATCAAGTACAGGTACTGTTTTATTATTACAGAGAAAAGGGAATCATTTAACCATGAAATAAACCCAATAGGGCTGTTCTGCCCCAATAAGGGGTAATTATATCTTAGTTGGGATCAAGTACAGGTACTGTTTTATTATTACAGAGAAAAGGGGAATCATTTAACCATGAAATAAACCCAATAGGGCTGTTCTGCCCCCAATAAGGGGTAATTATATCTTAGTTGGGATCAAGTACAGGTACTGTTTTATTATTACAGAGAAAAGGGAATCATTTAACCATGAAATAAACCCAATAGGGCTGTTCTGCCCCAATAAGGGGTAATTATATCTTAGTTGGGATCAAGTACAGGTACTGTTTTATTATTACAGAGAAAAGGGGAATCATTTAACCATGAAATAAACCCAATAGGGCTGTTCTGCCCCCAATAAGGGGTAATTATATCTTAGTTGGGATCAAGTACAGGTACTGTTTTATTATTACAGAGAAAAGGGAATCATTTAACCATTAAATAAACCCAATAGGGCTGTTCTGCCCCCAATAAGGGGTAATTATATCTTAGTTGGGATCAAGTACAGGTACTGTTTTATTATTACAGAGAAAAGGGAATCATTTAACCATTAAATAAACCCAATAGGGCTGTTCTGCCCCCAATAAGGGGTAATTATATCTTAGTTGGGATCAAGTACAGGTACTGTTTTATTATTACAGGGAAAACTCTTCATATTCATCTTCCTATTCTGAAAGTTTCAGACAAGATTTAAAAGAATAATACCGGAACTGAAATAAGGAAAGGAGATATAAAATCATTATTTGCTAAAAAAAAAAAAAAAAAAAAGATATATATTCAGACATTTTAAAATTCAAGCTCTTCTTGAGCAGAAGTAAGAAATATGTGCAACATGTTCTGAATTCTACATCTTGTGGAACGTGAAATCCCAGTCGACAGCCTGTTTGGTGCCAGAGCAGTCAGTTTTTCACAGAGCAGGTAGCATTGTGTCTGACAGCAACATACTGAATGGAAACTGGAAGGAGAAAAAAAAAAGTTACTGTAGGAAAAAATCCATTTACTCAGGCTGAAAGATGTTGACCGGCTAACGGAAAAGGTTTTCTTACATTTATGTAGATGGAATGAGGACCAAATGCAATTTGATAACAATAACTGCAGATGTGTATCATTTGCTCGCGTGGGGAGATGAAATGATAAAAACGGTGATATCGCAGACAAGTTCATATTGAATGTACTAAAACAATGACCTTCTTCTGAGATTGGAAATTGTAAAAGTGCGATTGAGTTGTTGTTGAATAAGAAAAAAATTGTTTGTTTTAAAATGTCCTGAAAGATAATCTCCAGCCGAGCGTGTACAATTTCATCCACTGTGATCCCGCCTGAAAGCAAAGTTGACTACGACATGCAAAGTCCTATTTGCTCAACCATATTTATTTATGTGTTAGTGGGTTTGTTTGTTTTTCATTTGAGATTACTAGGGTTAGCTTTCCCATAACAACGTCAATTGATTGGAATGTGTAAGTAGCAATGGAATCACAACACTATCAGGGACCCCCTGAGAAGAGAATTGAGCTTTCAGCGTGATTAGCATTTGCGCTCCATGCCGTCTTGCACATTATATCATTACAGACCCATCTCCAGCTGGATTCGGCAGTGGTCAGACATATTGGACATGGGAACCCTCACTGTTTGTGTGGCTGCTTTGCTTCATTTTTTTTTTCTCAATAAACAGTGTGGTTATTCTAATATTTTGTTCATATGATGTTTTAATCATTTGTACCCTTTCCCAAACAGGAATTTCTCCAGCGGTCATTGTAGGAGCACTGGCGCTCATTCTTGGGAAACAATAATGTGTCTAAGTTTCACTTGAAAGCGTGTGAAACAATGATGGGATAAACTTCCCCTTGAAAATGTGTGAAATAGAAAATAATGATGATATTAACTTCCCCAATATACTGGGTGAAATAGAAAACAATAAGGGAATTAACTTCCCCTTGAAAATGTGTGAAATAGAAAATAATGATGATATTAACTTCCCCATTAAACTGGGTGAAATAGAAAACAATAAGGGGTTAACTTCCCCTTGAAAATGTGTGAAATAGAAAACAATGAGGGGTTAACTTCCCATTGAAAGTGTGTAAAATAGAAAATAATGAGGATATTAACTTCCCCATTAAACTGGGTGAAATAGAAAACAATAAGGGGGTAACTTCCCCTTGAAAATGTGTGAAATAGAAAACAATAAGGGGGTTAACTTCCCCTTGAAAATGTGTGAAATAGAAAACAATGAAGGGGTTAACTTCCCCTTGAAAATGTGTGAAATAGAAAATAATGAAGGGGTTAACTTCCCCTTGAAAATGTGTGAAATAGAAAACAATAAGGGGGTTAACTTCCCCTTGAAAATGTGTGAAATAGAAAACAATGAAGGGGTTAACTTCCCCTTGAAAATGTGTGAAATAGAAAACAATAAGGGGGTTAACTTCCCCTTGAAAATGTGTGAAATGGAAAACAATGATTGGATAAACTTCCCCTTGAAAGTGTGTGAAATAGAAAATAATGATGATATTAACTTCCCCATTAAACTGGGTGAAATAGAAAACAAGAAGGGGGTTAACTTCCCCTTGTAAATGTGTGAAATAGAAAATAATGATGATATTAACTTCCCCTTGAAAATGTGTGAAATAGAAAATAATGATGATATTAACTTCCCCTTGAAAATGTGTGAAATGGAAAACAATGATTGGATTAACTTCCCCTTGAAACTGGGTGAAACAGAAAACAATGATGGAATTAACTTCCCCTTGAAACTGGGTGAAACGGAAACAAATGAGTGTATAAACTTCCCATTGAAACGGGTGAAATAGAAATAATGAGGGAATTAACTTTCCCTTGAAAATGTGTGAAATAGAAAACAATGAGTGTATTAACTTCCCCTTGAAACTGGGTGAAACAGAATAAACAGTGTGGTTATTCCAATATTTTGTTCATATAATGTTTTAATAATTTGGATTCCTACTAAGAGCAAACATCTTCTTTATTTTTCTCCAAGCAGGAATTTCTCCAGCAGCCATTTTAGGAGCATTGGCGCTCATTCTTGGAAAACAATAATGTGTTTAAGTTTCGCTTGAAAGTGTGTGAAATAGAAAACAATGATGATATTAACTTCCCTTTGAAACTGGGTGAATTATTTTTTTTAATAGAGCTTCTCCAGCAGACTCCTGCATTGTAATCTGTTTTTCCCATGGGGCTAGCCATATTCTTCATTTCCCAGGGTGCCACAGCCATGTGACCTGTGCTCTGATAAACTTCACTCACACTTTACTGCTGCGCTGCAAGTTGGAGTGATATCCCCCCCCCCCCACCCCCAGCAGCCGATCAGCAGAACAATGGGAAGGGAGCAAGATAGCAGCTCCCAGTAGGTATCAGAATAGCACTCAATAGTAAGAAATCCAATCCGGCTTGGGACTCCTCCAGTTACATGGGAGTAGGAGAAACAATAGGTTAGCTGAAAGCAGTTCTAATGTGTAGCGCTGGCTGAAAGCTCAGACTCAGGCACACTTTACTGCTGCGCTGCAAGTTGGAGTGATATCCCCCCCCTCACCCCCAGCAGCCGATCAGCAGAACAATGGGAAGGGAACAAGATAGCAGCTCCCAGTAGGTATCAGAATAGCACTCAATAGTAAGAAATCCAAGTCCGGCTTGGGACTCCTCCAGTTACATGAGGGTAGGAGAAACAATAGGTTAGCTGAAAGCAGTTCTAATGTGTAGCGCTGGCTCCTTCTGAAAGCTCAGACTCAGGCACACTTTACTGCTGCGCTGCAAGTTGGAGTGATATCCCCCCCCCCTCACCCCCAGCAGCCGATCAGCAGAACAATGGGAAGGGAGCAAGATAGCAGCTCCCAGTAGGTATCAGAATAGCACTCAATAGTAAGAAATCCAAGTCCGGCTTGGGACTCCTCCAGTTACATGGGAGTAGGAGAAACAATAGGTTAGCTGAAAGCAGTTCTAATGTGTAGCGCTGGCTGAAAGCTCAGACTCAGGCACACTTTACTGCTGCGCTGCAAGTTGGAGTGATATCCCCCCCCCCTCACCCCCAGCAGCCGATCAGCAGAACAATGGGAAGGGAGCAAGATAGCAGCTCCCAGTAGGTATCAGAATAGCACTCAATAGTAAGAAATCCAAGTCCGGCTTGGGACTCCTCCAGTTACATGGGAGTAGGAGAAACAATAGGTTAGCTGAAAGCAGTTCTAATGTGTAGCGCTGGCTGAAAGCTCAGACTCAGGCACAAGGCACTGAGATGGCGCCTACACACCAATATTACAGCTACAAATACATTTGTTGGTTCAAGAATAAAAGGTTAAATGGCAGAGGGAATTATTTGCTATGTAACAGTGTCATTTAAAAATAAAAAGTGCCCCATAAAATGAAACATTGCACCCAGGCAAGGGGCAGATAATAATGTCACTGTTTTTTTTTTTTTTTTCCATTTGTCTCCCCAGTGAAACAGATAGCATGCTAAAATTCTAGACCAGATTCACAAAAAAGAATTTCCATAGATGAAACCACCAATTTTGCTGTGAAAATGTGCAAAAAAATTCTCTTGAATGCCAATATTTATTATACGTGAACCCCAATATTTAATATGAAGTGTATGTTGCCTGTATGCTGTAAGGTATGGGAAGAAAGGAATATGAATCATTTTGATATATAGATTCTATCTAAAGTGATGGTGTGATCCCTTCGTAAAATATCTCTGGTTTCTCCCTATGAGTTGTCTTGTCCATGGGAGAATTACAAGATCACATGATGAGTTTGCCTTCATACGGAGCAAAAATGATAGATACTGTACTAGATAGCAATGTTTGCTGCCTGCCTAGGAAGTGACTGTGCATGGATATCTCCAGCTGTGTAATTCTGATGGATTCTCTTAAACCCCCAGCACAGGAATGTGGAATATTTTCATCAAGGAACCGTTGACTTAGTTCTAAATTAGCGTGAGAGAATCTGTAATACATAGAAATATAGAAAAAATGCCAGACTAATAAAAAAAATAAACTGAACAGGGGTATTTGGACAGCTGCATATGGCTACTCAGAACATGGGATGTCTGTTCCCTACATGGAATATGCCAGAAAGAAAAGTATTAGCCTAAAGGTGGCCATACAAGCTAAGATCCGTTTGCTTGGTGAGGTTGCAAGTGATTGGATCTTCTTCCGATCTTCTACGGGTGGGCGATATTGGGCTAATTCAGTCGTTTGGCTCTAGGGCCAAACGATTGAATTAGAACGACGAGCATAGGCACCTGTTGGTTCAGGGACCACATCAAGGAGCTGATGCGGTCCCTGATCCAATGAAAAATCAAACCTGCCTGATCAAGATCTGTCCAATTTCAGGCCAGATATCGGTCAGGCAGGCCTGTTGTTAGTGCCCATACATGGGCAGATAAGCTGCCGTGTTGGTCTACGGGACCGATATCGGCAGCTAGAATAGCCCCGTGTCCGGCTACCTTAAGTCATTAGAGTCATTACTTGCTCTTGCCTTCTATTATCATCTAAGAAATAGATTTATATGCAGAAACCCCCAGAAACTGATTTAGCCCCAGGCCAAGCCCTCCAGCAGTTTATTGGTCTTTGTATGGGAACCTACTGATGATAATTCTGATCAATATTAGCATAATAACAGTGGGAAAACATCAAAGTCTGGTAAAGATAATGACCCAATGGGTCTAACAAGGGTCCAGTGCTCAGAAATCCAAGCACCTCCTTTCTTTATTGGCAGCAGTAATTGGGTTGACAATCCTTTGAAAAATGATCAAAACCTGATGAGCACTGAATGACTTTGGGTCAATCTAGGACTGCAGCAATGTTAACAAGATCCATATCCAAACCATCTATAAAGATGCCAAAGTCAAACAAGGAGATATTACACTGGTGGAAAGATCACTTTTCATCAGTTCTTCACATAGCAATGATGTTCCTCTTTGGAGGACAAGTGTCAAATGTCACCTAAATACATTTTAATACAGTACTGGAGACATTCATGCAGGGCATCATTTTAAAGGTCTTGGGAGATGCCTGGTCCACTACATGACTCTTTGTTTTAAAGTTTCTTAAGCAGGGCTCCAATGGATTGGTCCAACAAGCAGCCTCAATGGGTCCATTTTAGGCCCAAGTTACTGCGCTTAATCTGGCTGCTACCACAAGTTTGGAGGGGGTTCATAGATACTGGTGTTCTGCTGCAGCAAATACCAGTTAAAAAAAAAAATGTGCATCACCCACGTGGCGAATTCTTCTGCATTTTGCATATTTTCCCATAGTTTCCCATAGTTTTGAGTTTTTCTTGGCAAAGCGAAACTGTCCCAGATTCGCTCATCACTTTGTTAACTCAGAACCTCAGTGGAAACACTGGCTTTTACTGTATTCTGGATTAGTGTTGCCACCTTTCTTTAGCATTAATAATGGCCTTTGGAATGGTTGGCAGGTAGTGATGTCACTTGGGGCAGGGAAATAGGTGGGGCCTGGGTGGTATCCCTATTCTGGATCGTCTATGAAGATTCTCATTCATCCAGGTCATGATATACAGTATCTAATAGAATTAAGTCTAAAACAACTGGACTTTTCTGAGTTTTTCTTGAAAGGTTTCACCACTCATCTGAGTGGCTTCTTCAGTTCAAATGACTGGCAGGGAATTCCCCGGTATTTAAACCCTTGATTCCCTGGTATTTAAAGCCCTGGAAAAACCATCCCTGAACAGAGGAGGGGGCCTGCGACACCGCTTGTCATCAACATACAATGGCGCGTTGACATCCTTACCCCGGCTGTTGCACAAGCATGGTACTGTTGGGACTGGATCATACCTTCTTACACCTGTCAGTTTCAGCCAACACCTAAATGAATAAGTTCAATGGAACCATTGTGATTGGATGTCTGTGACTGTACTACCATCAAGGGTTTAAATACTGGGGAATTCCCTACCAGTCATTTGAACTGAAGAAGTCACTCCAATAAGTGATGAAACGTTTTCAAGAAAAACTCAAAAAAGTCCAGTTGTTTTAGACTTAATTTTACTAGATACTCTATTCTGGATCCTCAATGGAACCATTGTGATTGGATGCCTGTGACTGTACTACCCTCAAGGGTTTAAATGCCGGGGAATTTCCTACCAGTCATTTGAACTGAAGAAGCCACTCAGATAAGTGGTGAAACGTTTTCAAGAAAAACTCAGAAAAGTCCAGTTGTTTTAGACTCAATTCTACTAGATACTCTATTCTGGATCCTCTTTAGCTCCTTTGTTTAATTGTTTTTTTTACATTCTGTAACTGCTAATATCTAAAATGGGACCATCATACATAAACATTAGTGCACAACGTCTTCAATGATTACCAAACAAGTCCAGTTGCTTTAGATTTATTTATACTAGATATACCTCTCTGAAGAGTTACAAAGTGCCACTGTGATTGGATTAGGGGAAGAGTACATATGCTGAGGACTTCCCATACCAGTCAGTTGAACTGAAGAAGCTGCTCGGATGAGCAGTGAAACATCTTTAATGATTACCAAACAAGTCCAGTTGCTCTAGATTTATTTATACTAGATATACCTCTCTGAAGAGTTACAAAGTGCCACTGTGATTGGATTAGGGGAAGAGTACATATGCTGAGGACTTCCCATACCAGTCAGTTGAACTGAAGAAGCTGCTCGGATGAGTAGTGAAACGTCTTCAATGATTACTTAACAAGTCCAGTTGCTTTAGATTTATTTATACTAGATATACCTCTCTGAAGAGTTACAAAGTGCCACTGTGATTGGATTAGTGGAAGAGTACATATGCTGAGGACTTCCCATACCAGTCAGTTGAACTGAAGAAGCTGCTCGGATGAGTAGTGAAACATCTTCAATGATTACTTAACGAGTCCAGTTGCTTTAGATTTATTTATACTAGATATACCTCTCTGAAGAGTTACAAAGTGCCACTGTGATTGGATTAGTGGAAGAGTACATATGCTGAGGACTTCCCATACCAGTCAGTTGAACTGAAGAAGCTGCTCGGATGAGTAGTGAAACGTCTTCAATGATTACTTAACAAGTCCAGTTGCTTTAGATTTATTTATACTAGATATACCTATCTGAAGAGTTACAAAGTGCCACTGTGATTGGATTAGTGGAAGAGTTCATATGCTGAGGACTTCCCATACCAGTCAGTTGAACTGAAGAAGCTGCACGGATGAGTAGTGAAACATCTTCAATAAATACTTAACAAGTCCAGTTGCTTTAGATTTATTTATACTAGATATACCATGACCTGGATGAATGAAAATCTTCATAGACATTAGTGCACACTTCCTCCTTGACCTCGTTTGACTTCTCATTGGGCACAGTTGACTGGCAAATAGTCTATACCAAGGATCTAATTAGTGAAATGCGATTGGTAGTAGGTCCCACCAATCGGCGTCTCCCCAAATGGTTAAAATAAGGTCCAACCGCTTGAAGCAGAAATCGAGATGTTCAATTAATACTCAGCTATTCATCTGAAAGCATTTACATCCATGTAAGCAAGAGCTATATTCGCACATCGCCTGGCAGTGCGCAGAAAGGGAACAAGGCGGAGTGACATATTCCAGGCACGGAGCCAAAGAAAACTACTCAGTTTTCTGTCAATCCTCTCGGTTCAGCAAAACAAAGAATTAAAAAAAAATAAAAAAATAAAAAAAAAAACTAGAATTTGTCTTTAGTGTAAAATGTCAACATTCTGATTAAAGCAAACATAAAGTGTTCGCAACTCTTGACAACATAAAAATGAATTAGAAAGGAAATGCAAATAGGAGAGTGATTAAGAGAATGTACGGATTTGAATTTAATGTTTACGCTATTAAAGCTTCATGTATCAGGGCAGACTTTCGATTTTTTTTTTTCTGCTTTTTTTTCCCGGAGAGCAGGGTAAAAGCCTTTTTTTTTTTTTTTTTTTCCGAGCGACTGACAAGATTATTCATGCATCGGAAACAACGGAAAGTGCAATATGTAAATCCTCCCTTATCCCATGTCAAGAATAGGTTGACTTGTACAACTGTCTTTTCTCCCAGACTATTTGTCTTTTTTTTTTTTTTTTCTTTTTAAATTCCCCAATTCATCCATTATAAAAGAGCAAAAACAGTTTCCCGTTAAGGGTTGGGAGGGGGGCGTCGTCTTACTCCGTTGCTATCTTGTTAGGCACAGACTTTAGAAATTAAATTGCCTGAAATGTGTTTTAGGAATCCTCTCAGCGTGCCGCCTTGATGATATGAAATAGTGCAACTACAATATAACGCGTTTGAATTTTATAATTAAAATTAATGGCGAAATGAAAAAAATACGTCGCTTGTATCGGTCCAGAATTCCCCGCGGCGGAATAGATTTCTAGCAATTATTTTGTTTTATTTTTTTATTTTTTTTCAGCTCAGTGTTTTTTTTTCTTTCCTATACAAAAAGCAAAAGCCCTTATTATAGATAACATTAACACTGGAGCAGAGACGCACAACTGTGTTTAGCCTCGGCTGAGTTTTAAATAATGGACGTTTTGTCCGAGCTCGGATTAATACTAGAGTAGGCTTTTGAATTGGCTAACACATGGCTAATGTTATACACGAAAAAAAAAGCCCATTTCTGGTCATTAATAAACACATACAAATGGGCCTCTCGGAAAGAGATTTCATTTTGAAGCCGTTTATAGCTCTGGGAAAGAGACAGAGCACTGCCAAATTGAAAATGTACAACGTTTGTCAGCAGTATGATTGATTTTGATGTTGGCTGTAGGACAGATGGGACAAGTAGTAGCTTGAAACTGGTATACCCAATGCGACCGAGCCCCAGAGAGCCTACAAGACCAGTATCATGGTGGTGAAATGATTAGTATTGCTACCTTGGAGTCCAACATTCCAAGCCAGGGTATTTTCTATAAAAAAAGTTTTTAGGGGGTCAGTTAAAAAGGAAAAGGAAAGCCATGGAGATATAGGCAAAGGGGCTTCATGACGAGGGATCTGAATGACCGGCAGCCAGATTACACTGGTTTATATTTAGAGGTTGGCAGAATCAGGCGGTGTAAGGTCCCTGACCGCCGATCTTAGATTTAGTAATCCGTGGGAGCCCTCCTACCAGGACAAAGGCGTATACGGGGACAAGAACGACACAACTCCAATGGTAGTTCAAACTTGTCCAGTCTATTCTTACGTGATCATAGAATTTATACCCCTTGTGTACGTACGGAAACAAAGGAATCATTATAAAATAAAGATGGAGTAGAACCTCATTATCTTCAAGGATGGCCTTCAAACATGGCTCATACGGGACAGGAATTTAAAGGAGGACACAAGGAGTGGAAAAGGCGTTAGTGCACAGATAAGATTAAGTTGTTTTTCAAGTCTTATATTTCGTCAGGTGCAAGCTGTGCCAGGGTACTATTTGAAAAACAACTATTATGGGATGTTCAAACTTTGCTGTTTGCTGTTACAAAATGGAGATCCATTTCTAAAATACCATAACCAAATACATGATACTTTGCTCCTGGGTAAAGGAGAAACTGTCTTTACAAAAGATGAATAATGCACAAGAAAACGGTGAAAACATGCTTTTTGTGGCCAATCTCTGCTCCGTGTAGCTGCACTCAGGCCAATGCTGTACCTATACAGCTACACACAAGAGCAGGGGTCCCCAACCTTTTATACCTGTGAGCCACATTCAAATGGAAAAAGTATTGGGGAGCAACACAAGCATGGAAAAAGTTCCTTGGGGCGCAAATAAGAGCTATAATTGGCTATTTGGTAGCCTCTATGTGGACTGGCAGCCTACAGAAGGCTCTGTTTGTCTTACACTGGGTTTTATTCAACCAAAACTTGCCTCCAAGCCAGAAATTCAAAAATGGGCACCTACTTTGAGGCCCCTGGGAGCAACATCCAAGGGGTTGGGGAGCAACATGTTGCTCGCGAGCCACTGGTTGGGGATCACTGCACAAGAGCACGTAGAACAAAATACAGATGAAAAAAGGGTTGAACTGGGGTATGCGGGGCCAACTGGGGCTGCCAACACAGAGGCCCCCCGCAAACCCCAAGGTCCCCCGATGCCTGCACACACTCACACCTTCCCTCCCCCCAATATTTGATACTTACCTAGAAGCGTTTAGGGGAGTGAGGTCAGGGGGATGGAGCACCAGTGGGGATCAGGCCTGGGTCTGTGGGGTGCAGTAAGGCTGTGGCCCACTGGGTTTTTTCCTGGGTGTCCCGCTGTTCCAGTCCGACCATGGATGGAGATAAACAGATCATTACTAGTGATGAGCAAATCTGTCCCGTTTTACTTCGCCAAAAAATTTGCGAATCTTTCAAAAGATTTGCGAAACGGCGAAAATGTGCGCGTAAAAAAAATTGCCGCTTGCAACTATTCATTTGACGCGTGACTATTTATTTTGACGCCGCAACTATTTATTTTGACGCAAGACTATTCATTTGACGTCCGCAACTATTTGTTTTGACGCCGCAACTATTTATTTTGACGTGTGACTATTCTTTTGACGCTGTGAAAATTTGTGGAAGCACGGTGAATTTTCTCATCTGTTTTGCGAAACAATCCACCAATGGCGAAACGTGGAAATTCGCCGCGAATCCATGCCTGGTGAAACATTTCGCCCATCACTAATCATCACGCTCAAGTAATAACTCACACTAGGAGCGATAGATCAGGGTAATTAGTAGAGCCGCCAGAGGCTCCAACGAGGAGACCAAGAAGGGTTAGTATCCCATGGTGACAAGGCACCAATATATGGAGGTTACAGGGCATAGCGGTGCAAAATGTAACCATTGTAGGGAAAACATGCGTGAAACAAGCACATGCGAAAAAATTATGCATTGCGTAAACTTTTAGCAATATTGATGAGTGATATTTTTCACCAGGCATGGATTCGCTGCCAAATTTTTCATTTCAGCATCTGCAATTTTTTCGCAAAAAAACCCCACCGTTGCTTCAAAAAAGTTGCGGTCGCATTAAATCAATCATGGATGGATCAAAAAGGTCACAAAAGTTTGCGGTAGCCGCGTTTCGCAATTCTTTTCGCCATTTCGCATATTTTTGGGTGCGGCGAAATGGGACAGATTCGCTCATCACTTTTAGACAAGGATGGATTCTGCATTCTTCCCTAAGAAGAATAACATTACACCGGATGAGCCATTAACAATCACTCGCTGCCATTTATCTGAATGGCCGTTAATTGTAACAAAGCATTTGACAAATAGAACTTTCCGAAGATTTCCGAGCGCAACTGAATGCAGGCCTATGAGGGAGCGCATCCTGCAGGAAGGAGCAATAGGGACCCAGGCACAAGATATAACTCAGCGCATGAAATGTTTCCAACTAAAATCTAACTAAGAACACAGCTGCAGGTATTTCATCTGTCATAGCAAACATTTTCAATACCCAGTGAAAATTCCGCAGTAAATTTTAGTTTCCCATTAATGTCAAGCCACATATAATGTTGGCCCGCAGCATCCGAAAGTGAGTTGTCAGTATTTTATTTCACACTGTACCGAGAAAAAAAAAAAATGAATAGATATTCCTTGTGCTCCTTGAAAAGGGGACTTTAGATTTAATAAACAACTTGAATTTTCATTTCTTTCCAAATGAATGATAAGAATCATCATCATTATAAAAAGAACTAGTGGTGGGCGAAATGTTTCGCCAGGCATGGATTCGCAGCGAATTTCCACGTTTCACCATCGGCGGATTATTTCGCAAAACAGATGAAAAAATTTGCCGTGGAAAAATTCGCCACATGTCCAAAATAATAGCCATGGGCGAAAAAATAATAGCCGCGGGCGACGAAATAATAGCCGCGTTTTTTCCGCAAATTTTCCGGTGAAGTGAAATGGGACAGATTCGCTCATCACTAAAAAGAACTGATTGAGGTCAAGACTAAACGACTAAATGAATCTGTCTCGTTTTGTTTGGCTGAAAAATTCACGAAATGGCAAAGTCGCGTCCATGACTTATTTGACTTCTTTTTGCAGTAACTGCAACTTTTTTGACGCAAATCTGATTTTTTTGTACACCCATATTTTTTTTCGAGTTTTAACAATACAAAGATAAACAATCATGAAGGCAGAACTGCAATGTTAAATAAAATATTTCAGTGTTATTATTATGTTTGGATTATGATGTATTGTCGTAATTAGTGACAAGCGAATCTGTCGCATTTCGCGAAACGGTGGAAAATTTGCGAAACGCATTTGTCGCTCGATTTTTTTGTCGTCCGCGTCTTTTTTGTCGCCATGCCCGATTTGATGCACACATTTTTCAGCGGCAAATTTTCACAGAAGTTTCGCCAAACAATTCGCCAATAGCGAAATGCGGAAATTCGCTGCAAATCCATGCCTGGTGAAAACATTCGCTCATCACTAGTTGTAATGGTTCTTTAGTGGGAAGTGGGAGAATAAAGAAAAACAAAAAGAGGGAATATATAGATAACGTATAGATAGATGGGGATCAAGGGTTGGAAGGAGAAAATAATTTTTTAAGCAATTTCACACAAAAAATTGGCAATGGCAAAATGCAGAATTTCACTGCAAATCCTTTCAAGTCAAGACAGCACAAGATATTTCCTTTTTTCCTGGTCTTTAAACCACTGTAAGAACAAGTTATAAGGGCACATTCACTTACCGAGGCGCAGTGTGCAATCTCCATGTTTTTCCCCCACAATGCAGCATTTTTTACCAGAATACTGGCGTCATTGCGGATGAAATAGGCTCTTAAAGCAATTGTGCTCTATCTACCCAGGGGCATTCCTGTCCCTTTGCGGCCTTTCGGATTCTGCCCCCCCCCACATTTACTATTGTGATCGTTGTAGTGGTGTGAGCAGGGCCCCTTCACTAGTGCAGAGACTTGTCGCTTGGGTATTTTTTCCACACCCAATTTGACGCAACCGTGACTTTTTTTTAATTTATGGGCAGCTAATTTTCTCGGAAGTTTTGAGAAACAATTTGCTAACGTGGCAGGATATACCAGAATATTCGCTAGTGAATGCCCATGCCCTGGCTGAAAACCTTTAGCTCACATCACATAAAAATCTCGAAGCCCAAAACAAAGCGCCCCACGACACACACCCAGCCCCAAAAAACATCAAACAAGACTTTCTAAACTAACCTATTAACAACAAAATCCAAAGAACAATATCATGCTAAAAAAGAAACAACACCAAGTACCACAGCACTATACCAACAGCAAATAACAGTCGTTAATAATATTTCTGGAGGAAAGACATAGTCGCAGAATGAGGATAGGAATTAAACTCATAAAGAATATAGTTACTGAGGATCCACAATGGAGCTAACGACCGAGCGCGCCTGAAATTCAGTGTCGCATAAAGAGACAACGAGTTTTCGAGATCCCAGATAGTATGAGAAAAAATATTAAGATATTGGATCACACAATACGTAATCCATATATAAGAATCGCAAATATATCTAAAACGAAAATGCTATACGATATATAATCGTAATTCGGCTGAATTCCAAAGAGTCATGAAAGTTTTTCAGTATCTTGCACACAGAAACTCGTCAAAAACGCCGGAGCATAAGAACCATTCTAGATCTTTGATACACGTTCAGCTGCATGGATTTTGATAGCCGCGTCCCGATACAAGGTGCCACAGACATGGCAGATCACTGCAAGCATCAAACAGCCACAGGCCAAGGAAAGCCTCCAATACGGATCTCAATGCGCAGCTATCTGCCCAGCTGACAACCCGGACCAAAAAATAGGACAGAGGCTCCCAGTAAATGGTCTCAGAATGGCATCTGCAGCTCAGACCCCCGGGCAACACACAAGGTGAAAAGCTCTCCTTAGGGCTCAACCTGGCACTTCCTGAGAGACTACCACCCGGCCAAACGGAAGAGATCACGCATCAGTAGGATCAAAATGTGCTACTAGCTGCCAGTCTCCAACACGTGAGATGTTGCGCGATATAGGAAACGTATAGGCCACGCACCACATAGGGCTCATAGATCTGGCGCTAGACGCTAGGAGTCGACGAGTGGTAGGATCTGTAACATATGTCTCATACAAGCCGCGCACCGGCGAAGGATAAGTCTCCATCAGGGCTCAATGGCACTCATGCAGCTCCCGATTCGCCAAAGCGAAGTCACATAAGGGCTCACATGGCAATACTCTGGCAGCTCCAACGCTCGGGCCGCAAGAAAGTTCTCCCATAGGGACTCAATGGCCTCTGCAGCTCCTTCAGCCCCGGCAAACACCCACAGGAAAATTAGTTATTCTCATATACATGGAGGCTCATGCACTCTGCTAGCTCAAACCCGAGCACCAAGGAAAGTGTTAGCCCCCTATAACGGGAATCAAATGGCATACTGCAGCTCCACTCAACGGCCAAGAAGAAAAAGTCTCAACCATATGAGTGGGCTCCGATGAGCACTCACACTGTCAAGACCATAACCCGACCAGGCTCCAATGTGAAAGAGCCGTCTAAACAACCCCAAATACCATCCCAAACCACAAAACCGCACACGATAAAAAAAGAAAAAATACCCAAATACCCAAGACTCCGAAAAAATAAAACAGAAAACAAACACATACTCTCACCACAAAAATCAAATAACCAACCAAACAAACAAGCCATATCTAAAAAAAGATAAGATACCATAGGGCTCAGATGGACACTTACTAGTCACGCTAACAAGCCCGAGAAACCAAGAGAAGGATCTCCCACAGGGCTCTAATGGCAATATCACACTGCACCAGTCTCCAACAACGGCCGTAAAGGCAGAAAAAAGAAGCACTCAACACCATATCAAGGGCTTCAATGGCATCATTCTCTGCAGCTCCAAACGCGGTCCAGGAACAGTCTCCCATAGGCTCACATGGTCATATATACTCACACAATCTCATTCCAAGTACCTACTGCAGCTCCAACCGCGGCGAGAGGAAAAAGTCCCATACCATACGCGCAAGACTACAATGGCACTATCATGCTAGCTCCAACCCCGGCTCGCCAAAGAAAGTACTCACCATAGGGAGCTCACATTGCGCATTCTGAACACAGCATACCACCACCTCGGCCCCAAGCGAAGGATCCTCCGTATAGGGCTCAATGTTCGCACTCTGCAGCCTTCCCAATCATACACGGGCACCACAAGGAAAAGCTCCACTATAGCGAGTATCCAATACGGAACATCATCTGCAGCTCCAACCCAGGCCCAAGGACAAGATCTACACCTAGTGGCTCAATAGCACTCTGCTAGGTACACAACCGCGGCCCATCCGGAAAGCCCAATACCATAAGAGGCTTCAAAAGGACCACTCTGGGCAGATTCCAAAGCACCGGGATCCCAAGGAATACTCATCCAATACGAGGCTAGCTATGGCACTCACAAACTGACAGTCTCCAACCCGGCCACAAGAGAAAGCCATATAAGGGTAGCTGAATAGGCACTCATGACAAGCTACCAACCCGGCGCCGCAAGGAAAAATCTCCATAGGGCTACAACATGGCAAAGCATCAATCTAGACAGCAAATCCACACACTCGGCCCCAAAAGAAAGTCTAAAAGCAAACAATAGGGCCAATCGATTGGCTAACTCCTCGCAAGCAACCAGAGACCAGCCGGCAACAGTACATACCTCATCAGTGGCTCAAATTGCGCACTCATAGCAGACTCCATACAACCTCGGCCCAAGGCCAAGTCTCCATAGGGCTCATGACTTACTGCGGCGTCCACAACATCCGGACCCAAATGGAAAGTCTCTGCATAGTGAGAGTGATGTGGTATCAGTGGCAGCGAGTTGGAGTAGGATGAGTACGACAGTTAAGGCTGTGCACGGGAGCAGTGGAGTGTCCAGCTCTAGGCGATGTCATGCAGCACTGGAGAAAAGTCTCCCATAGCGGCCAAGCTGCAAACTTAACATGCAACAGCTCACAACCCACTGAGACCGAAGGAAAGCCTCCCATAAAGGGCATACAATGGCAACTCCGCACTGCAGTCTCACCGCGACCCAAAGGATAAGTCTCCATAGGGCTCTAAATCGGCCATCTCTTTGCAGCTTCCGAACCGCGCGACCCAGGAGAAGTACTCTCATAGGGCCTCAAAGAGATCATGCAGCCTACCACCCCGGCCCAAGGAAAGATCCTCCATGAGCGGAGGTCAATGGCACAGTGCTGCAGCTAAGCACCCGGCCAAGGAAAGATATCCATCATCGGGCGTTCCCAAAATGGCACTCCTGCCAGCTACCAAGCACCGGCACACATTGAGGAAAGTCTCCTCACAGCGATAGAGGCTATCAGAATAGCAGCACTTCCCAGCTGCACGCCTCGCCCGCGAACCACGAAGTTGTGTAGACTCAAAGGGAAAGCCTCCTAAGGGCTCAAAGGACTCAGCATCGCAGCTACCCAGACACCCACGGCCAAGGCAGCTCTCACTAGGGCTTGAATGAGCCAAACACTCTGCAGCTCACACTCCAGACGAGCACAATGAGACAAGCCGGATCCAACTAAAAAGCGCCGCTCAACCTCGGCACTAACATAGCACGCTCAACAACCGGACCACAAGGAAAAGAATAAATAGATAGGGCTAAGAAAACAGCACTCTGCCAGCTGCCCAACAACGGCCAAACAAGCGAACACGTCTCCCCAATAACTGGGCTATACTACTGCGCACATAAACTGCAGCTCCAGCCCAAGGAAACAGTCTCCCCATCGAAGGGCTCAAATGGCACTAACACTGCACCCAGCATACAAACACCGGCCCACACAAGGAAAAGCTCAAATAAGGAAGCACTCAAACTGAGCACTCCATGGAAACAGCGCTCACAACCCACGACCCCCAAGGAAAGTCCCATACCGGGCTCAATGGCAATCCACTCGCAGACATCGCCCCAGACACCGCATGACCCTGGAGTCGTCTCACCACTACCTCAACCCAGACCAGGACACAGAACGCATACCGCGACCCAAGGAAATAGTCCTCGCATAGGGCGTCATGGCACTCGCTGCAGTGCTCCAACCCGGCGCCAAGGAAAGTCTCCCATGAGGGCTCAATGCATCTGCAGCTTAGTCAATGCCGGCGCCAAAGGAAGCCTCGCATGGGGCTCAATGGGCACTTACTGCAGCCTCAGAATCCCGGCATCTCACAAAGGAAAGGTCTTCTCAGCATAGGGCTGCAAATGGCACCACTGCCAGACTCCAGCCGCGAAGGCAAAGTTCCATGGAGGGCTCAATGGCACTCTGCGCTCCAACCCGGCCGCAAGGAAAGCCTCCTAGGGCTAATGGCACTGCTGCAGTCCTCCCAACCCGACGCCAAGGAAAAGTCTCCATAGGGCTCAAATGGCACCTCTGACAGCTTCCCAACCCACGGCCCCAAGGAAACTCCCAATAGGCTGCAATGGACACTCTGCAGGCTAGCCAACCCGGCCCGCAAGGAAAGTTCCCAATAGGGGCTCAACTGGCACTACTCAGCCTTCAACGACCGGCCCAGGCAAAGTCTCCATATGGGCTCATGGAAACTCTGCAGCTTCCAAACGCGGCCCCAAGGAAAGCTTCCCATAGGGCCTACAACAGCACTACTGCAGCTCAACCCGGCGCCAAGGAAAAGTCTCCCATAAGGGCTCAATGGCACTCTTGCAGCTCGCAACCCGGCACACACCAAGGGAAGCTCTTCCAGCATAAGGGCTGCAAATAGGCTAAGCTGCAGCACATCCGCCCACAAAGCGAAAAGATTCTCCCATAGATAGGGCTGCAATGCACTCTGCAGCTCCAAGCCCGGACAGGAAAGCCTCCCCATAAGGGCTCAATGGCAACTACTGCAGCTACCAACCCGACCAAGGAAAGGTCTCACAATTTAGGGCTTCAAATGGCACTTCTGCACGCTCTCATACCCGACCCAAGGTTAACAGTCTGCCAATAGGGCTCACATGGCACTCTGCAGCTCTCAGACCTGGCCCAAGGAAAAAAGATATCACCCATAGGGTTCAAATCTGGAATCATTCTCGGTCATGCAGTCAACTGCCCGCGACCACAAGGGAAACGTCTGCATAAGGGACTCACAAAATTGGCTACTATACTGACAGCTACCAAGCCTGGCCAAGGAATAGTCTCTACCAATGATGGGCTCTAGAATTGAGCACTCCTCTGCAAAGCTCAACCCGGCTCCACAGGAAAGTAATCCACATTACCGGTAGCTGCAATGGCAACACCAATGCAGCTCCAACCTGGCCCATAAGACATACCCACAGCGAGCACATCGACTACTTCCTCTCACATACTCTAATATTTATATTATCATATACAATGGAAGAATATAGTGGCCCACTTTAGGCTAATGGCTGGTCAGCACCGGTATTAAAACACCACCCAGGACCATTATCCAGGAATGCTTGGGACAATTAAGGGTATATCCAGAATAAAAGGGCAGTAGCCTTTCTGTAATTGGGAATGCTTCCTATGACCTTAAGATCATACTACAGAAATCAATAAAATTCATATAACCCAATAGGGCTGTTCTGCCCCCAATAAGGGGTAATATATACTCTTTCACGATTGGGTCAAGGATCAGGTAACTGTTTTTATTGTTACATGAGAAAAGGGAATATCAATTAAGCCATTGCAATAACCCACTACAGGCTGTTCTGCCCCAAGTTAAGGGCGTAACATTATACTCTTACCGTTGTGGATCAGTATAACAGGTATCCTGTTTTGAAGAGGATCATATTACAGAGAAAAGGGAAATCATACTTTTAAAATATCTGACATAATTTGTTTGAATGGAGTCTAACTGGGCAGAACGGGCCCTTTCATTTAATACCGGAGGCTTTATGGATAAATTGGGTTTTCCAGATAAAAGGGAAATCTCATAAACCTGTAGCAACCACAGAATCTTTTTCACTAGTTTAGAACTGAAAGAAGGCCACATCCACGGGATGAGGTGAGGGTGAAGGAGGGCGAGAGTGGTCAAGAAGGAAGGCTCTAGGAGAGAAGTCATTTTCTTGAGACTTAATTGCTCCTCAATGACTCGTAATGTAAGGAGTAGACTGGATGAAGTAAGGAGTCTTGTGTGTGATATTGGCCATCGGTGTTGTTCTGCGTAGCAAACTCATAGAGGTGCCAGGGCGGGCTTGACGTATGGGATGGAAGCTACCGATTTTAACATCGCGGTGCTTTTCTTTAGTGTGTCGATAAAAGGTGTAGTGTCATATTGTTAATAGATAGCTAGTTTCATGTCGTTCGCTTCCATTGTGTAGGAGTGTTTGTGATGTGGTAACTATTATGCTGATAGAGTCGTAGCGTGCAATGATAAATAAAAAGCCCTCGGAGAGGAATGGTAAGATTAGATGAAGTAATTGGATCAATGCAATGTTCTGTAAGTAGAAACTCCGGCTTGCCATATAGTTGTGATGTAAGTTGCGCGGAATCGAGTGCGAGCATTCGGGTATCAGACAAAAGCCCGATAGTGTGCGGGTGTAAAGTAAAGAACAGAAGAGAAGGGATCGTGGTTATTGCCAACTAAAAACCCGTAATATTATGTTTTTTTCTTTGTATTAGAAAAGTGACAGACGACATAATTTCAATAAGAGAATTGTGAGCTTTAAAAGGCAAATGAAGTAGTAAGTGTTTACGTAGCTGTCTTGAGTGTGGCGCCGGGGAGTGGGGAGAGGTGGTGTGCTGGGACTAGGAATTATGAAGCACACTGGCGTAGACTCGTGGTAAATTGTGTGTATAGTTAGTTTCTGTGGTGTCGATATGTGCAAGAAGTGCTGAAGTATGCAATGATTGGATATCCACTAGATTGTATGTTGTGAGTTATGTTTCTCGCTGTGCCGCAGCGCGAGGAATTCCGATCAAAAGAGATGCTTTGTATCTTCAATATGAACAATATTTTACCTTTCGTACACGTAAGAAGCTTCGTAGGATCCAGAACAATAGGGCTCATGTATGTCAGCCAAGGTGCAAAGCCTGATGTATCGCCTTGCGTTACCCTAGAAGGATAATTCCCCAAGGTGTTACTGGGAAGGGCTAGCTGTCCAGCATACGTATGCAGTGAGATTAAGATGAGCGGCAATATGGCCAACTCCACTCGTACATATCGTACCGCGGCCACCACCACGCCACCAGCCCAGTGAGGTGTGCTCTTCCTACCACTCACATCTCCATCGGCACACTAAGCCAGCCTGCATATCCCAATCGCCCATGGCATCACTGCCACACTGATCTGCTCATTCCCGTACACCCCATGTACATCACTTGCCCCACCTCTCCCCACGCCTCATGAACATCACTGCCCCACAGAACCTCTTCCCCACCCATCAGGCATCACTGCAAAGGAAACTGGGTGGTCCATCGCATAACATGGCCTGTCGTCTTTCCCCCCATAATACTTCACTCCGGCCCACCTCAATTCACGCCACCCCATGACCACTGACTGCCTACCTCTTTCCCACCCCATGACATCACTGCCCACCTCTTCCCCATACCCATGACATGCCACTGCAGCGCTTTCTCTTTCCTCACGCCCCACGATCAGTTAAAAACTATACGACAGGACTCACTGGCCATGTCTGCTTTACCAACCATGGACAATTTACTGCCGCCACCTCTTCCCACCCACATGACAATAACTGCCCACTCTTCTTAATCACACCGGCCAATGAATCACTAGGCCTCACTTTTCCCACCCCATTGACTAATCACTGCCACTGTCCCTCCTATTTCCCATCACGCCCCATGACATCACTGCCTCGTCACTTTCCACCCCTATGTCCATTCACTGCCTGTCTCTTTCCTCATCCATGACCATCACTGCCTGCTCTTTCTACAGCCCATGACATCACCAGCCTTTTCTTTCTCCCCATAGACATCACTGCCCTGTCTCTTTCCCACCTAATTCATCATGCCACTGCTCTTTCCCACCCCTATGGCATCACTGCCCTGCCCTCTTTACCCCACCCCCATCCTGCACGTCCTTCCACCCATGACCATTCACTGCCCTGTCTCTTTCCCACCCTGTGACATCACTACCTGCTTCTTTCCCACCCCCATGGCAATAATCGCAGGCAGAGGTGGGAACCCTACATCATACCCAGCATCAATAAGTGCTTACACCTAAAGAATTGGGAGCATATGTTACTCGTACACCAAACACTGGAAAACATGGCAGGTAGACTTTCACCCAATTACGTCTGATTTGCACACACAGTTGTGTTCACTTTGCCACTTTGGTGGTAGACACCCCCTTGCAACTGCAATGCTGGAATTCTAGGAAAAAAGTACTACATTGTGGGAAAAAAACACCTCCTGGTGACTGAAAAGCTGGAAATCTACGAAAAAGTTCTACATTGTGGGAAAAAACTCAAATTTCAATCAAAAATTTGAATAAAAAATTTGGAAGATTTCTACAGAACTTCATAAGAGTTGTATTTGCAACATTCAAGCTATATAAGTTGTTTTTTTTTTTTGCAGTTGCATTTGTATCAGTTAATAGGGATGCACAGAATCCGGCGTCGAAAAAGTACCGGAAAATATATGAAAAAGTCGTGACGGCGACGGAAAATTAGCGACGGCAACGAAAAAGTGGCAAAAATACCAATCATTACAATAAAACACATTCGGACGCCTTCGGACCGTTCGTGGATTAGCGAATGTGCCCCTAATCATTCTCATTTTTTCCCCAAAAAAATTCAATTAAAATTTCCGTGAATGTCTGATGTTTATCAAAAAATCTGAGCTGAAAAAAGCATGCGAGAAAACGTCGCGAAAACTTTTTCTGCACGATAACTGCAACTTTTTCGAAATGTTGCACAAAAAATAGCATCAAAAATCCAAAAGCAAAATGATGGTCTACAGGGAAGGGACTTCTAAATGATCTCGACGAGTTTTAGCTGGAGAATTGTCGGATTTGGATTTTTAACCATTTGGACGCATAGGAAATCTCTGAAAAGTTATGACTTTTTTTAATGATTTTTAGCGTTCAAAATCTGAATTGGAAAAGAAAAAATTTGACAGTTAGTTTTCTGTTCAGTCCCAGTGGCAGCTATAGAGCTTTGTAACGCTGGGTAGGGATGTAGCGAACCTCAAAAAAAAAGTTTGTGAACTTACGCCAAAAAGCGCGAATATTCGCGAACTTTGCGAACCCCATAGACTTCAATGGGAAGGTGAACTTTAAAACCTAGAAAAGCCATTTCTGGCCAGCAAACTGATTTTAAAGTTGTTTAAAGGGTGCCACGACCTGGACAGGGGCATGCAGGAGGGGGATCAAGGGCAAAAACTTCTCAGAAAAATACTTTGTTGGCAGCTGGCAGACCTAGCGGAAATATGCAGTGTTTTTTGCTATTTCGCACTATTAGCACCATGGAAACGGGATTTGCTTACACCAGTACTAGGCTGAAAAACGCCATATGTGGCGAGAAAAAACGCAGCGGAAAAAAAAACGCAGCGGACCCAAATTGCGAACATGCGCGAAAAGTTCGCAAACTTCCGAACTTGCGAACACCCGATGTTTGCGCGAATTAGTTCGCCGGCGAACAGTTCGCTACATCTCTAACGCCGGGGTCTTTGGTTTGATTCCAACCAGTTGAGTCAAAATGAAAGGATAATTCTAACTCTACGCTCAAATTCAGACGTTTGAAGCTGTAATTGTTGTTTTTATTATAAAAACATCTATAAATAAGTGAATTCAATTTTACATCTTAATGGCAAACACAACGGTTCTTGGAAAGCCTTGAATCTTTAGTTACAATCTAATGACAGTCTGGGAAGGATAATGTATGTCCCTCATCAACAATGAGAATTCACCTTGAATAGCGAAGACTGAACGGTGGACATTAATGTTCCAGCAATGAGGAGCTCGTGAAATATCCGCTTTCCCCGGATCCTATAGGTACGTTGACACGTTGTGATCCAGAAGATAAGGAATAAGGTACAGTATTGCGAGACTCCTGTCCGACTGTGCATTTGGTTAATGGCCGACTTATCAAATATTGACAAATGTGAAATGATAATAATCAGTCAGTGTCACGGGAGAAAAGGTGCCCACCTCCTTTTTACAAATGACCCAATTAAAGCAAACACGTAAGCTATAAAAGTCAAAATCAACAATGCTCTCCACGCTGACAGCCCATCCAACATATAAAATCAATTCCGCGCTCACTTTCCAGCCACGGAGAAACAATACTAACTTTCCCACCTTTTTAGTCAAATACAACAATCGATCATATCTTAGTATTTATTGAACAAAGACTTGAGAAGAATCCACAATACAATCTTTCTTATCTTCCAAATTAACACAATGTAAGGTGTTGAAAAGACACCGGATTCGTGAAGAAAGTTTTTGATATATTTTATTATTGAGGGAATGATATAAAAAAGATAGGAATATCACTCATGTATTATAAGGGATAATGTACCCCCTACTGTAAATGATAAGGATATTAGCAGTCACTGAGGGGTTCTGTGCCCATATAAAGGCACAAGGCTGCAGGCTGAGTTATACAGGGAACTCTGAGTATCACTCATGTATTATAAGGGATAATGTACCCCCTACTGTAAATGATAAGGATATTAGCAGTCACTGAGGGGTTCTGTGCCCCCCATATAAAGGCACAAGGCTGCAGGCTGAGTTATACAGGGAACTCTGAGTATCACTCATGTATTATAAGGGATAATGTACCCCCTACTGTAAATGATAAGGATATTAGCAGTCACTGAGGGGTTCTGTGCCCATATAAAGGCACAAGGCTGCAGGCTGAGTTATACAGGGAACTCTGAGTATCACTCATGTATTATAGGGGATAATGTACCCCCTACTGTAATTATAAGGATATTAGGGGTCACTGAGGGGTTCTCTGACTATAAAAAGGCACAAGGTTTCCAGGCTGACTTTATAATTTTTATAATTTATTATATCTCGATTTTAACTGACAAAATCTAGCCCTTATAATTCATGCCACACTGCCCCGTGGCCCATACTGCTCCATCTGAACTGCTATCTGGGATTTCTGACTGCTACGAAACTAATCAAAAAGTTACTTCAAGTTAATATTTCGGCGAGGATCATTATCTGTACTTGACTACAGCAGTATATTAATATATCTACTGTAACTGTCACCCATTTCCAAAGTATTTCTTACTAAGTTGTAAAAGTGTAATTAGAACTAAAATGCTAAGTATTAAAATTAGCCTAGCTTGGCTTTCATTTTATTACATATGCATATCACAATTATTATGAATATTTAATGAAGACTTTATCATTCATTCAGATATGATAAAAAGCCTTCCGGCCATTAAGTCAATTGACAGAGGAAAAAAATTCTCTCTTCAGGCAGAAATAATAACTTTTCTATTTCTGTTCCTAGATTGGCGATTACACAGTCACCTGTTTTTGCATTATACTTTGATGATAAATTACTCTGATGATATCAGAAACTTTACTGGGCAGAACAAATTTGTAGTAATGACTTTAGCAGCGGAGAAAAGCATTAGACTTTCTCAATATCCATCTGTACTTCCCCTGAGGGATCAACTTATTTAAAAAAATAAATAAAATAAACACATGCACACATAAACATAAATAAATACATTTGGGTGACAAATTTCTATCTTTCAATACTAGATTTATTAAAAAAAAAAAAGAAGAAGAAGAGGAAGAAGTAGTGAAAGAAGAAGAGGAAGAGGAAGAAGAAGAAGAAAAGGAAGAGGAGGAAGAGGAAGAAGAAGAGGAAGAAGTAGTGAAAGAAGGAGAGGAAGAGGAAGAAGAAGAAGAAAAGGAAGAGGAGGAAGAAGAAGAGGAAGAAGTAGTGAAAGAAGAAGAGGAAGAGGTAGTGAAAGAAGAAGAGGAAGAAGAAGGAAGAACAAGTAGTGAAAGAAGATGAGGAAAAGGAAGAAGTAGTGAAAGAAGGAGAGGAAGAAGTAGTGAAAGAAGTAGAGGAAGAAGTAGTGAAAAAAGGAGAGGAAGAGGAAGAAGTAGTGAAAGAAGGAGAAGAAGAAGAAGAAGAAGAAGAAGAAGAAGAAGAAGAAGAAGAAGAAGAAGAAGAAGAAGAAGAAGAAGAAGAAGAAGAAGAAGAAGAAGAAGAAGAAGAAGAAGAAGAAGAAGGAGAGGAAGAGGAAGAAGTAGTGAAAGAAGGAGAGGAAGAGGAAGAAGTAGTGAAAGAAGGAGAGGAAGAGGAAAAAGAAGAGGAAGAAGAAGAAGAAGAAGAAGAAGAAGAAGAAGAAGAAGGAGAGGAAGAGGAAGAAGTAGTGAAAGAAGGAGAGGAAGAGGAAGAAGTAGTGAAAGAAGGAGAGGAAGAGGAAAAAGAAGAAGAGGAAGAAGAGAAAGAAGTAGTGAAAGAAGAAGAGGAAGAAGTAGTGAAAGAGGAAGAGGAAGAAGAAGAAGAAAAAGAAGAACTCGATAAATGGTTAAAACTTGCCCAAAAATTTGAAAAATGCAGTTACCTTACTATACTCACCACTAGTAAAAATCACCCTGAGACACTGGCCCCACCCTTAGTCAGTGAAGTCAATAGCATGTCAATTGTCTTATGATGAATTAGTGCTGGTTTTGTCCAACCTGGTTTTGCCTGTAAGATACAGTACAATTGAGAAAGTGTGGTGGAGCCACATTAGCATGAGAAGGGTTCCTGGGGGTTTGCCAAATAAGGAATAGGATCGGCTGTTTATTAGCCCATGTGGATTCCCTGCCTGGAAAAGCTCTGTTTAGCAGAACCTTATTGTGGAATTATACCCGCAAAACTTGTCTCCAAGCCAGGAATTCAAAATGAAGCCACTGGAATTCACGTTTTCTGCGCTAAAGAAGTGAGATTACAACTATTTTGGAGTTCCAGTTTCTCAAACTGTAAGGTTTGAGATTTATTAACAGAATACTGTCATGGGAAACCATCAGTTAAACGAGCTTCTCCAGCAGAATCCTGCATTGTAATCTGTTTTTTCCATTGGGGCTAGCCATATTCTTCATTTCCCAGGGTGCTACAGTCATGTGACCTGTGCTCTGATAAACTTCACTCACACTTTACTGCTGCGCTGCAAGTTGGAGTGATATCCCCCCCGCCTCTCCCCCAGCAGCCGATCAGCAGAACAATGGGAAGGGAGCAAGATAGCAGCTCCCAGTAGGTATCAGAATAGCACTCAATAGTAAGAAATCCAAGTCCGGCTTGAGACTCCTCCAGTTACATGGGAGTAGGAGAAACAATAGGTTAGCTGAAAGCAGTTCTAATGTGTAGCGCTGGCTCCTACTGAAAGCTCAGACTCAGGCACACTTTACTGCTGTGCTGCAAGTTGGAGTGATATCCCCACCCCCAGCAGCCAATCAGCAGAACAATGGGAAGGGAGCAAGATAGCAGCTCCCAGTAGGTATCAGAATAGCACTCAATAGTAAGAAATCCAAGTCCGGCTTGAGACTCCTCCAGTTACATGGGAGTAGGAGAAACAATAGGTTAGCTGAAAGCAGTTCTAATGTGTAGCGCTGGCTCCTACTGAAAGCTCAGACTCAGTCACACTTTACTGCTGTGCTGCAAGTTGAAGTGATATCCCCCTCTCCCCCCCAGCAGCCGATCAGCAGAACAATGGGAAGGGAGCAAGATAGCAGCTCTCAGTAGGTATCAGAATAGCACTCAATAGTAAGGAATCCAAGTCTGGCTTGGGACTCCTCCAGTTATATGGGAGTAGGAGAAACAATAGGTTAGCTGAAAGCAGTTCTAATGTGTAGCGCTGGCTGAAAGCTCAGACTCAGGCACAATGCACTGAGATGGCGCCTACACACCAATATTACAGCTACAAATAAATTTGTTGGTTCAAGAATAAAATGTTAAATGGCAGAGGGAATTATTTGCTGTGTAACAGTGTCATTTAGAAATAAAAAGTGGCAGTATCCCTTTACAGCAAGGGTGAGCAACAAGTTGCATGGGAAAACCCTATAATTACGTCTTTATAGGTTCTAAATTCTTAAAGACGTGCAGAGTGTGTCTTTTCTTTCCCACCTTCTCACCCTCATTTCCATTGTCCTTTGTGGACTCGCCCTGCTCACTGCTCCCCTTTCTCATTGTTTGTCTCACCTGGTATTGCAGCTAAGGGCTTGACAGGAGCTAGTAGAGTTTATACAGACTGTAAAAGGAAAGGGTACAGTAAATAGAAGAACATACATGGTGGGAGGTTGCTTTTGGTAATAGGAGACAACAGAGCATGGGTGGCACTGGCTATAATAAATGGGATTTTGGCATAAAAGAACAACACAATGATGGAGAAAAACGAGGGGAATGGACCAGAGAGATGGGGGGGGGCTTCGCAGAGATGATAGATATTTAAATACAAACAACTTTAGATTATATATTGCACCCTCTCCAAAAAATGATTAAAATATTATAGTCACCTTAGAGCAGACGTTCCCAACCTTTTTAACCCATGAGCAAAGGTAAAAAGGGTTGGGGAGCAACATAAACATAACAAAAGTTTATGGGGTGCCAAATAAGGGCTATTTGATAGCCCCTATATTGACTGGCAGCATACTGGATGTTGTTTTTGGCAGGACATCTGGTTTTTGTGCAACTGAAACATACCTCCAAACCAGGAATTTAAAAATGGCAACCTACTCTGAGGCCACTGGGAGCAACACCCAAGGGGTTGGCCCTGAGTCACTGGTTGGGGATCACTGAGCAATGTAACCTGTATTATATCACTATATATAATAGGACGCACACTTGCATGCCGAACACTAGAAATTACGCCATATAGACTCTGAAAATATTCTCGCGACTGAAGAGCCATTGTGTCAGCATCACTGCACATACAAATAAGCTGGAATTTTGGGGAAAAACACTGCATTGTGCATTAATTATTAAAATAGCTGTTCATCTTTCACACACAAATAAATTACTCTAAGGCAACAAAAGCCTTAATTTATGGAGAAAGATTTAATTGGCTCTGTAGAGATCCTTGAGTGAAATCTAACAGATAGTGAGTACAATGAGCAAATCCAATGTGCCATTTGTTGCAAGTAGATTTCAGCCATTAGACAAATGCCTGATACCCCTGTGCCTCCTGTCATTGATATCCATTGATACCGTGTGAAAATACACATTTGAATGACAAGAGGCACAGGGGGTATCAGGCAATTCTACACCAGCTCTAAATAAACTGTATTCTAGAGAGCTTGTTATCTGATACGCAAATGTCAGCCCTATTGGGACTTCAATGGCAGTCCTATGGCTAGAAGCTCATTTATATAAACTATATTTAATTTAATTTAACTTTTGAAGCAAAAACAAATTTAACCAGCACAGTGAACAGTAAATATATTTATATAGCCTTGCTTCCTATTCAGTGCAAGTAACTTTTTTGTCTTTCCTCTTTTGCTAATACAGAAATCGGACCCCTTCTTTGGAAACCCATTATGTAAAAAGGCTATCTCCTATAAACTCCATTTTTATCAAATAGTTCACATCTTTGAAAATGATTTCCTTTTTCTCTCTAATAATAAAACAGTACCTTGAACTTGATCCCAACTAAGATATAATTACCCCTTATTGGGGGCAGAACAGCCCTATTGGGTTTATTTCATGGTTAAATGATTCCCTTTTCTCTGTAATAATAAAACAGTACCTGTACTTGATCCCAACTAAGATATAATTACCCCTTATTGGGGGCAGAACAGCCCTATTGGGTTTATTTCATGGTTAAATGATTCCCTTTTCTCTGTAATAATAAAACATTACCTGTACTTGATCCCAACTAAGATATAATTACCCCTTATTGGGGCAGAACAGTCCTATTGGGTTTATTTCATGGTTAAATGATTCCCTTTTCTCTGTAATAATAAAACAGTACCTGTACTTGATCCCAACTAAGATATAATTACCCCTTATTGGGGGCAGAACAGCCCTATTGGGTTTATTTCATGGTTAAATGATTCCCTTTTCTCTGTAATAATAAAACAGTACCTGTACTTGATCCCAACTAAGATATAATTACCCCTTATTGGGGGCAGAACAGCCCTATTGGGTTTATTTCATGGTTAAATGATTCCCTTTTCTCTGTAATAATAAAACAGTACCTGTACTTGATCCCAACTAAGATATAATTACCCCTTATTGGGGGCAGAACAGCCCTATTGGGTTTATTTCATGGTTAAATGATTCCCTTTTCTCTGTAATAATAAAACAGTACCTGTACTTGATCCCAACTAAGATATAATTACCCCTTATTGGGGCAGAACAGCCCTATTGGGTTTATTTCATGGTTAAATGATTCCCTTTTCTCTGTAATAATAAAACAGTACCTGTACTTGATCCCAACTAAGATATAATTACCCCTTATTGGGGCAGAACAGCCCTATTGGGTTTATTTCATGGTTAAATGATTCCCTTTTCTCTGTAATAATAAAACAGTACCTGTACTTGATCCCAACTAAGATATAATTACCCCTTATTGGGGGCAGAACAGCCCTATTGGGTTTATTTAATGGTTAAATGATTCCCTTTTCTCTGTAATAATAAAACAGTACCTGTACTTGATCCCAACTAAGATATAATTACCCCTTATTGGGGGCAGAACAATCCTATTGGGTTTAATTAAAGTTGAAATATTTTTTAGTAGACTTAAGGTAGGAGATCTGAATTATGTAAAGATCCCTTATCCGGAAAATCCCAGATCCCAAGTATTCTGGATAACAAGTCCCATACCTTTACTTAGTAATGACTACTAGTACTGTATTTCCTCTGGTGGTGCCAATATAACTTCTCAGATCAAGGCTCGGGGTATATATTCTCAGCCAGTAGAATAGATATTGTAGCCTGTTTCTTGCATTAATGGAATTAATAGAATTTCCCTGTTTAGGAACCAAAATCCAGTCAATGGAAAATGGAAAAAGAACCATCATAAAGCAACACATTTCCTATTGAGTAAGCAAAAACATATTCTGTCCTATGTCCATACCCCATAACGTTTTTAACTGTCTTAGTAATTAATAACATCAAATATTAACTAGCTCGTTATGATGAATGCGTCAGGGTTTTGGTACTCGGCCAATTCCAGGTATCACTTTTGATTAATGTTCCTGGAGTATTTCTTATAACGAAGTCAGTTCTTCCGTTCTCATAATATTATTTACCTCCTGGAGCCATTGTATCTATGCAGATGATTCCATGGTTTCCCATTCCCTGGGGATAACCACTCTCAATCGGAAATAGTAGACTGATCGGCCCACGAATAGTGATGTGCGAATTTTTTCAGCAGGCATGGATTTGCAGAAAATTTCCGTATTCCGCCATTGGCAAATTTATTCGCGAAACGTCAGTGAAAATTCACCGTAAAAAATTGAATTTTTTTGCCGCAAGTCAAATTGGTGTGGTCGCATCAAAAAAAGAGGCACAGTTGTGTTAAAAAAAAAGCGTAGGCGACAAAAAAATAGTCGCGGGCGACAAAAAAGATAGTTGCGGGCGACAAAAAAGACACGGGCGACAAAAAATTCACGCGACAAGTACGTTTCGAGAATTTTCCACCGTTTCGCGAATTTTTTGGCGAAGCGAAACGGGACAGATTCGCTCATTTCTACCCATGAAGCATTGAGAAGAGAGATGTTGCTGGGTTAACAAGAGTGTCTGCTTTCATAACAGCTTAATATATTAGCAAACATTTGGGTTCAAAAAGGCTGGATCGCCACCATATATGTAATGGGGTCCATCTTTCTTTATTGCCTCTCCAACAGTTTTGAAAAATCCAGTTTGTTATGGTTGGCTAGAAATTCTGACAAGCCAATGGGATAAAGGTCTAATCACAAGCCCAGGGTTGTGATCAAAACCAAAGAAACTCATTTTTAATATCTTATCCCAAGGGTATCTCTATACAATAAGGGGTAATTATATCTTAGTTGGGATCAAGTACAGGTACTGTTTTATTATTACAGAGAAAAGGGAATCATTTAACCATTAAATAAACCCAATAGGGCTGTTCTGCCCCCAATAAGGGGTAATTATATCTTAGTTGGGATCAAGTACAGGTACTGTTTTATTATTACAGAGAAAAGGGAATCATTTAACCATGAAATAAACCCAATAAGGCTGTTCTGCCCCAATAAGGGGTAATTATATCTTAGTTGGGATCAAGTACAGGTACTGTTTTATTATTACAGAGAAAAGGGAATCATTTAACCATTAAATAAACCCAATAAGGCTGTTCTGCCCCAATAAGGGGTAATTATATCTTAGTTGGGATCAAGTACAGGTACTGTTTTATTATTACAGAGAAAAGGGAATCATTTAACCATGAAATAAACCCAATAGGGCTGTTCTGCCCCCAATAAGGGGTAATTATATCTTAGTTGGGATCAAGTACAGGTACTGTTTTATTATTACAGAGAAAAGGGGAATCATTTAACCATTAAATAAACCCAATAGGGCTGTTCTGCCCCCAATAAGGGGTAATTATATCTTAGTTGGGATCAAGTACAGGTACTGTTTTATTATTACAGAGAAAAGGGGAATCATTTAACCATTAAATAAACCCAATAGGGCTGTTCTGCCCCCAATAAGGGGTAATTATATCTTAGTTGGGATCAAGTACAGGTACTGTTTTATTATTACAGAGAAAAGGGGAATCATTTAACCATGAAATAAACCCAATAGGGCTGTTCTGCCCCCAATAAGGGGTAATTATATCTTAGTTGGGATCAAGTACAGGTACTGTTTTATTATTACAGAGAAAAGGGAATCATTTAACCATTAAATAAACCCAATAGGGCTGTTCTGCCCCCAATAAGGGGTAATTATATCTTAGTTGGGATCAAGTACAGGTACTGTTTTATTATTACAGAGAAAAGGGAATCATTTAACCATGAAATAAACCCAATAGGGCTGTTCTGCCCCCAATAAGGGGTAATTATATCTTAGTTGGGATCAAGTACAGGTACTGTTTTATTATTACAGAGAAAAAGGAAATCAATTTTCAAATTCTTAATTATTTGATTAAAATGAAGTCTATGGGAGACAGGCTTTCCATAATTTGGAGTTTTCTGGATAACTAGTTTCCGGATAAGTGGTCCGATACCTGTTGATACCTCTATTCACTTCATTTAGGAATTGCGTGATATTTCCCCCTTTGCGCCTGTACATAAATGTCAAAATGTATTCAATGTGAGTTTTTTTCCCTTATTTTCCATTTTTTTATTAGGTTAAGATTTGCTTATCCATCTATAAAGGAAATAAACCTGTTTGCATAAACTACGTTCTGGATGGGTTTGCTAGTTATTGCCTACATAAAACACATATTAGTTTGATTTAGCCCTTGTTTATTAGGAATTTAACAACCCGTTTTATGCTACCCATGAATAGCAGTCAGGGGGTTGAATTTTTTTGCAATAAAGTCAAATTAAATGGATACTATCACTTTTTTATCTGGAGCTGAATGTTTTATTCTTCTTTTATTCTCATTAAAAATGGTATTTCTAGCTTTGGCGGTGGGAAGGCAGTAGAATGGCCATGGCTGGTTTGGGGGGGACTGTCGCCACTTGAAGCCCTGAAGGGGGAAGCATTGCTGAATGTACAGTTAAGAAAATGGACATGTGACTCAAAGGGGCACATTTACTAAAATGCAAATTTTTCTGGCCTTGAAACTCGATATGGTATAAATTTGAAGTAACCACGATAATTTCTGTAGTTATAAAATGTCTCGACAATGCATTTATCGTTCGAACGAAAATATCGCAATTGTGTTCCGAAAGTCACAAAATTTTGGGGCCGAAAAGTTTGTAAATGCCATGAAAAAAAGTTCTGGCTTTGAAGCTTTCCATGTCTGGTTTTGATAGCCTTCCATAGGACTCAATGGCACTCTGCAGCTCCAACCCGGCCCAAGGAAAGTCTCCCATAGGGCTCAATGGCACTCTGCAGCTCCAACCCGGCCCAAGGAAAGTCTCCCATAGGGCTCAATGGCACTCTGCAGCTCCAACCCGGCCCAAGGAAAGTCTCCCATAGGGCTCAATGGCACTCTGCAGCTCCAACCCGGCCCAAGGAAAGTCTCCCATAGGGCTCAATGGCACTCTGCGGCTCCAACCCGGCCCAAGGAAAGCCTCCCATAGGGCTCAATGGCACTCTGCAGCTCCAACCCGGCCCAAGGAAAGCCTCCCATAGGGCTCAATGGCACTCTGCAGCTCCAACCCGGCCCAAGGAAAGTCTCCCATAGGGCTCAATGGCACTCTGCAGCTCCAACCCAACCCAAGGAAAGTCTCCCATAGGACTCAATGGCACTCTGCAGCTCCAACCCGGCCCAAGGAAAGTCTCCCATAGGGCTCAATGGCACTCTGCAGCTCCAACCCAACCCAAGGAAAGTCTCCCATAGGGCTCAATGGCACTCTGCAGCTCCAACCCGGCCCAAGGAAAGTCTCCCATAGGGCTCAATGGCACTCTGCAGCTCCAACCCGGCCCAAGGAAAGTCTCCCATAGGGCTCAATGGCACTCTGCAGCTCCAACCCGGCCCAAGGAAAGTCTCCCATAGGGCTCAATGGCACTCTGCAGCTCCAACCCGGCCCAAGGAAAGTCACCCATAGGGCTCAATGGCACTCTGCAGCTCCAACCTGGTCCAAGGAAAGTCTCCCATAGGGCTCAATGGCACTCTGCAGCTCCAACCCGGCCCAAGGAAAGCCTCCCATAGGGCTCACTGGCACTCTGCAGCTCCAACCCGGCCCAAGGAAAGCCTCCCATAGGGCTCACTGGCACTCTGCAGCTCCAACCCGGCCCAAGGAAAGTCTCCCATAGGGCTCAATGGCACTCTGCAGCTCCAACCCAGCCCAAGGAAAGTCTCCCATAGGGCTCAATGGCACTCTGCAGCTCAAACCCGGCCCAAGGAAAGTCTCCCATAGGGCTCAATGGCACTCTGCAGCTCTAACCCGGCCCAAGGAAAGTCTCCCATAGGGCTCAATGGCACTCTGCAGCTCCAACCCGGCCCAAGGGAAGCCTCCCATAGGGCTCAATGGCACTCTGCAGCTCCAACCCGACCCAAGGAAAGCCTCCCATAGGGCTCAATGGCACTCTGCTGCTCCAACCCGGCCCAAGGAAAGTCTCCCATAGGGCTCAATGGCACTCTGCAGCTCCAACCCGACCCAAGGAAAGCCTCCCATAGGGCTCAATGGCACTCTGCTGCTCCAACCCGGCCCAAGGAAAGCCTCCCATAGGGCTCAATGGCACTCTGCAGCTCCAACCCGGCCCAAGGAAAGCCTCCCATAGGGCTCAATGGCACTCTGCGGCTCCAACCCGGCCCAAGGAAAGTCTCCCATAGGGCTCAATGGCACTCTGCAGCTCCAACCCGGCCCAAGGAAAGCCTCCCATAGGACTCTATGGCACTCTGCAGCTCCAACCCGGCCCAAGGAAAGTCTCCCATAGGGCTCAATTGCACTCTGCAGCTCCAACCCGGCCCAAGGAAAGTTACCCATAGGGCTCAATGGCACTCTGCAGCTCCAACCCGGCCCAAGGAAAGTCTCCCATAGGGCTCAATGGCACTCTGCAGCTCCAACCCGGCCCAAGGAAAGTCTCCCATAGGGCTCAATGGCACTCTGCAGCTCCAACCCGGCCCAAGGAGAGTCTCCCATAGGGCTCAATGGCACTCTGCAGCTCCAACCCGGCCCAAGGAAAGTCTCCCATAGGGCTCAATGGCACTCTGCAGCTCCAACCCGGCCCAAGGAAAGTCTCCCATAGGGCTCAATGGCACTCTGCAGCTCCAACCCGGCCCAAGGAAAGTCTCCCATAGGGCTCAATGGCACTCTGCAGCTCCAACCCGGCCCAAGGAAAGTCTCCCATAGGGCTCAATGGCACTCTGCAGCTCCAACCCGGCCCAAGGAAAGCCTCCCATAGGGCTAAACAGCACTCTGCAGCTCCAACCCGGCCCAAGGAAAGTCTCCCATAGGGCTCAATGGCACTCTGCAGCTCCAACCCGGCCCAAGGAAAGTCTCCCATAGGGCTCAATGGCACTCTGCAGCTCCAACCCGGCCCAAGGAAAGTCTCCCATAGGGCTCAATGGCACTCGACAGATCAAACCTGGCGAAAATATATATAATTAACGAATTCCGAAATGCTCATATTCTTTGTGCAAAATACGATTTAGGGGCTCATTTACTAAGCAATTATGAGATAAAGTCAAATTTTTTTTTTTACTTCTAGATAATTTCAAAATTTACAAGTGGGTTTTCCCCAGAATAAGATGTTTTCGTTATTATTCCCAGAGTTTTTCAAAAATAACTCCCATAATTCGTGATTTATTAATGTTTAGTTAACTTCTTTTTGTAAAATAAAAATTCGACAGGTTTGATATGTGGAGTAGAAATGCAGCGAACTGTTCGGCGGCGAACTTATTTGCGCGAACATCGTGTGTTCGCAAGTTCGCAAATTCGCGAACTTTTCGCGTATTTTCGCAATTTGGGTTCGCGGGGCGTTTTTCCGCTGCGTTTTTTCTCGGCCTAAAAACGCCGCACAAGCCACACATGGCGTTTTTCAGCAAATCCCGTTTCCATGGTGCTAATAGTGCAAAATAGCAAAAAACGGCGCGTATGTCCGCTAGGTCTGCCAGCTGCCTTTGCGTATACATAGGAATAGCTTGCGTTTTTACGCAACGCTGTGTCAACAAAGTATTTTTCAGAGAAAGTTTTGCCCTTGATCCCCCTCCTGCATGCCACTGCCCAGGTCGTGGCACCCTTTAAACAACTTTAAAATCAGTTTTCTGCCCAGAAATGGCTTTTCTAGGTTTTTTTTTAGGTCCCATTGAAGTCTATGGGGTTCGCAAAGTTTTTTTGACGTTCGCTACATCCCTACTGTCGAGTACCATTGAGTCCTATGGAGGCTTAAAATAGAAGAGGAATAGAATAGTCAGTGACAGCCTGTCCTTCAAGGACAAGTTAATCCCCAGCTTCAAAGGGGAATATTGTTTTCAGTTTCATAACTTTGAAGGGGAATTTAATCCCCTTATTGTTTTCTATTTCACCCAGTTTCAACTGAAGCTTAAACACATTATTGTTTTCCAAGAATGAGTGCGGTCGCGTCATAAAGAGAGCCGTCACGTCAAATTGGGCGTGGTCGCGTCACAAAAAGGGTGCAGACGTGTCAAAAAAACACGGGCGACAAAACATATATGCGGGCGACAGAAAAATAGATGCAGGCGACAAAAAAGACGTTTTGTGAATTTTTTTGCCATTTCATGAATTTTCTTGCCGTTTCGTTAATTTTATGGCGAAGTGAAACGGGACAGATTCGCTCATCACTATCAGGTCAGATTCTGCCTTCTCAAAAAATAATTCATGGTGGTCATGAATAATGTCTTATAATCTAAAAGGAACATCAAAAAAGTTAAGTAGATGATTTTATTGATATCTAAAACACTGCTGCCATTTTCCAATTTATTTTACCTGTATTTTTTTATTGTCACTGGTGACTCCGCCTATTGGCAAACTGGAGAAACTATTCAAAAATATTCATATTTCATTTTGTAAAAAAAAAACCCTCCATTTTACAGGTCGTTGCTGGTGAGTATTTAACAGACGCATACGGTTTATTCTTGGTAAAGTCCAAAGTTGTGATGAAATACACGTCCTATAAGGAAATTGTCAGGCAAGGGTAGGCAATAGAACTGATTTGATCTTTCTACTATAAAGCCTGGATGTTCCACAATATTTGAATCATTTATTAAGTGTGCTGACTACTGACTAATACAAACGATAACATAACAATGTCATGAAAATATGACTCCGAATAAAGCAAAGAATAAGATGCCCTACCACAGGAAGCAATATTGAAGTTTGGGAAACAGGAAATTAAATTATTTCTGGGAGATAGAAAGATACTAAGTGAATAATAGGACGTACACAGATATACAACAGTAGTGACAGATGCAATAACACACTTGTTTGACAATATGCTATGAATCTGCTCACCGAGAAGAACATTAAACCTTTAGCATTCAATTTGTGGCTAAAATGTTTCCCTGCTTCACTTTAAACAGATAGTGAGGGCATTTAGGAAAGTAAATGTTTTTAACAATTTTATATTTGGTAATATAAGGTGAATAGTTATATGATAAAATATTTGCCACATCTCTAATGAACTTATAGGGGGATAAACTCCCCAAAACACAAACCCAATAAACTTGGATAAGTTGCAGTACAGAAGCATCTTTTTTGAATTCTGAGGAAAACAAAAAAGTGTTGAGTCTTCATTGATAAAATACTGAGCTTGATACTCAGTAGATTGGGGTTACAGATAGTGATGGGCGAAATGTTTCGCCAGGCATGGATTCGCGGCAAATTTCTGCGTTTCACCATTGGGGGATTGTTTCACGAATCGGATGAAAAAAATTTTCAGCGCGTCCAAAAATTGATGCCCACGTCAAAAGAATAGTCTGACAAAAGAATAGCCACACGACAAAAGAATAGCCACGGTGGACAAAAGAATAGCAGCGCGACAAAAGAATAGCCGCGGGCTACAAAAGAATAGCCGCGGGCTACAAAAGAATAGCCGTGGGTGACAAAAGAATAGCCGCTCGACAAAAGAATAGCCACGGGCGACAAAAGAATAGCCGCACCACAAAAGAATACCCGGGGGCGACAAAAGAATATGGTGGGGTTATAGGTAAAGGTAGAACTGGTTGCAAGTCAAGTGTTTACATAGTTTACTGGCCTTGGGTAAAGATAAAGTAAGTGGACACGGAATTAAGACATAAATATCAATTTATTCCGAAAACAAAATCTTCTCAAAGTGACCATAGTGTGACAGATGAGGTCACTGTTGCTTTAAGAAAAAGTGCAGTTGTACTTTTTTTAATTCTGGTTGTTTAATGGTTTAATGTTTTTTTCTACCCCATATAGAATGTAACATCTTGTTGCCCAGTACTATTTACTCTAGGGAGTGTAGGGAGTGTAGGAATGACTGTTTATAACAGGAATTGAAGAAAGTCCAAAAAAATAGGTCATTTAAACAATAATTATAAGATAGGCCAACAACAAAAGGACTTTCTTTAAAATTTAAGATCACATTTTTGAATTTAGGTTCTGAAATTTAATTTTTGAGATTTATTTAAAAAAAAAAAAGCTACAAAAAAAAATTAGCATTCAAAATCTGGTGAGCTTGAGTAAAATTTAAAGACTAATCCAAGCTATTTGAAAATGCAAGTTAAAAAAAAAAAAAATCAAAATTTTGCTAACTTTGAAAATAAAAAGTAAAATGTGATTCTTGTGAGATTCATTTCTTGGCATTATTTACTATGATCTAGATTTTTATTAATAAATATTATTGTTATATTTTATAAAACACCAACATATTCCGCAGTGCTGTACAATAAATGCTTTGAACATACAGATTTCCAAAGTCACATGGTCAGGAAGCACGGAGAAGGGAACAATAAATGTATTCTTAGTTCACAACATACAGATTTATATACAAAGTGGCAAATAATTGATACAAGAGGTAAAGAGAGCACTGTCCCAATGAGCATTTTGAGAAAGTTTTTGCATTTTTTGAGTTTTTTACAAAAAGTACAAAAGTTTTTTTTTTTTTAAATATATTTTCTCATTTTAAGACATCTGCCCTTATTTATAAATATTATAAACATATAATACAGGTAATACTTGTATTTTCAAACTTAAATTTTGAGTTTTTGCGTTTGTAAACTTGAAAAAGTTGAGGTACTGTATTCAAGTTTTTTATTCAAACAAGTTTTCCTTATTAATAAATAAGCGAGCATTAGATCGGCCTGTTCAACTAAAGATTAATAAATCACGAATTATGGGAGTTATTTGCTAAAAACAATTTTTTTTTCTGGGAATAATAACGAAAAAATTGAGTTCTGGTGAAAACTCACTTGTAAATCTCAAAATTATCTTGAAGTAAGAAAAAATCCGAATTTATCTCATAATTGCTTAATAAATGTGCCCCTTATTGTCACCTTTCTATTGTTTAAGCCAGTGCTGTCCAACTGGCGACCCCCCTCTGTGTGGCCCCCCACCTGTCTGGCTGCTTTGATGGCTTACTCTTGTGTAAGCTTAAAATGGTATCATTACTGTGATTAACTGGCCCCCTGCATGGTTCTCACCTCAGATTCAGGCTGTAATCCCTCTGTATTGTTTAAATATGTAATCCCCTGTGTTGTTCACACCTTTTAATCTCTGCATTGTTCCCCCCTGCAGTGTTCCCACCTCAGGCTCAGGCTGTAATCACCCACATTGTTCCCCTGTTCACACCTCAGAGCAGTAGAAACCCACAAATAAACCTTGCACACTACAAAAAGTATATATACTGAGGTGGTACTGCAATTAAAAAGTTTTTGTTAATATATAGTTATTGTGCAGAATGTAGGAGCAGTGCCAGCATTGTGTCACTGTAGGCTGCCTGTGTGTGCCATCACTGGGCAGGGTAGGGCAGGCAGAGAATGGCACATAAAGGCAGGGTAGGGCAGGCTGAGTATGGCACACACAGGCAGGGTAGGGCAGGCAGGGTATGGCACATACAGGCAGGGTAGGGCAGGCTGAGTATGGCACATACAGGCAGGGTAGGGCAGGCAGAGTATGGCACATACAGGCAGGGTAGGGCAGGCAGAGTATGGCACATACAGGCAGGGTAGGGCAGGCTGAGTATGGCACATACGGGCAGGGTAGGGCAGGCAGAGTATGGCACATACAGGCAGGGTAGGGCAGGCAGAGTATGGCACATACAGGCAGGGTAGGGCAGGCAGAGTATGGCACATACAGGCAGGGTAGGGCAGGCTGAGTATGGCACATACGGGCAGGGTAGGGCAGGCTAAGTATGGCACACACAGGCAGGGTAGGGCAGGCAGAGTATGGCACATACAGGCAGGGTAGGGCAGGCAGAGTATGGCACATACAGGCAGGGTAGGGCAGGCAGAGTATGGCACACACAGGCAGGGTAGGGCAGGCAGAGTATGGTACATACAGGCAGGGTAGGGAAGGCAGAGTATGGCACACACAGGCAGGGTACGGAAGGCAGAGTATGGCAGGCTTTTGCTGTACCATTGCGTATGGTCATGTGATAACATGGGAGTGGTTTCAAGTGGGTGTGGTTAAAAAGGGGGAGTTGTCAAAACTGGCTTCCATTATCGGCCCTCCACCACGTAGGATGGAAAAATTCCGGCCCTCGGTACCACAGAAGTTGGACAGCACTGGTTTAAGCCAATAGGCAAAATAATCAGTCATCCTAGGCAAAGTCAAGCCATATTTTCAAACTCAAATTTTTAGTTTTTGTGTTTGTAAACTTGAAAAATTTGAAGTATTCAAGTTTTTTATTCAAACAAGTTTTCCTTATTAATAAATAAGTGAGCATTAGATAGTAGTGATGAGCGAATTTTTTCGCCAGGCATGGATTCGCAGCAAATTTTCACATTTTGCCATTGGCAAATTGTTTCAGGAAACTTCTGTGAAAAGTTGGCATGGAAAAATTAGTCGCACAGAAATTTTTGTGGCGCGTCAAAAAGGGTGCAGTCACATTAAATCGGACACAGTCCCGTCAAAATAGAGCTCAGGCACGTCAAAAAGGGCGCAGTCATGGCAAAATTGAGCGCGGTCACGTCAAAAAACGCTGGCAACAAAAAAAAATAGATGCGGGCGACAAAAAAAAATAGACGCGGGCGACAAAAAAAATTGACGCAGGCAACAAAAAAGACACGGGCGACAAAAAAATTGTGCGACAAAAGCATTTCGCGAATTTTTCACCGTTTCGCGCATTTTATGGCGATACGGGACAGATTCGCTCATCACTATTAGATAGGCATGTTTATTCAATTTTGGAGAAACAGTCTCAAATTCACAAACTCAAACTCTGATAAACAAACCCGATGGAGTCGAGATTGGGGGTGTAATAATCCTGGTATCTGAAGGGAAAGTATAATCCCATCAAAATGGGGTGATTGAGGAGAATGTAGAGCTGTCGTTCCCTTGTGTTTCATTAGCTTAACTCAGGGTGCAACCAAGTGGGACACAATGTAGGCGGAGGGAACATCCCAAGGAAAAAAACAAAGACAAAATGGTTGCCTTGGCATAGGAAAGGCAGTTTTCTACTATTGTGTATATTGCAAATAAATAAATGTAATGAAAATGTTTTGACTGCCAGCTTCAAAATAGGAGTTTGGCTTTACATCTTGCTCAGCTGAACGTTTGACAAGACTGGTACCGCAAGATAATTCTTCCCACACATGAATATTACCTCCTGCGGAGAAGGCAAATGAATAATTGTCAGACGAGACAGAGGATGATGCATGGCGTATGCCAACCGTAAAAATAAACAAATGACATAATAGGCAGACGGGAACATATTTTAGAGAAACGCCAGCGAAAAAAATGGGGCAACGTGAAAAATGAATATGTAAAATATATTTTTGACAGCATAAAATGTTCTTTTCATCAATAATGACACTTTGTGGTTTTGTTATAATTTGCAAGTTTAATATAACGACTTTTAATATAATGATGTACCATCAGAGTGACTGCTTCCATTAACTGCCAGATACAAACAAATCACACCCACTTACGCCTGGTAATGTTAAATGTGGGCCCCATACAGTTTTGCTCGCAACAAAGCAGAAGAGCGACGCCACTTTGGCTCAATAGTCCAAGTGCAAAACCCATTCGATCGCATCTCAGAAATCACATTTGACTTCAGTAGAGGTAAAATGATATGATTCCTGGGAGACATTTACGTATTTTCCAAAAATTTCCAAAATTCACCTCAACACTGGGGGCCTATTCATCAAAGTACGAGTTTGAATCCCGAAATGGGAAAAATTCAGATTAAATACGATAATTTCTGCTGATCGCAAATATCACAAAAATGCTTACGTAAAAATGGCATTAGTCACGATAATATCATATTGGCGATCTGAAAGTCACAAATTTTACGTACACGAACAATTGTAAATGGCGGGAAAACCTTTGTGACTTTGATCCTTCAGTGCATGATTTTGGAAGCCTCCCATAGGGCTCAATGGCACTCTGCAGCTCCAACCTGGCCCAAGGAAAGTCTCCCATAGGGCTCAATGGCACTCTGCAGCTCCAACCCGGCCCAAGGAAAGTCTCCCATAGGGCTCAATGGCACTCTGCAGCTCCAACCCAGCCCAAGGAAAGTCTCCCATAGGGCTCAATGGCACTCTGCAGCTCCAACCCGGCCCAAGGAAAGTCTCCCATAGGGCTCAATGGCACTCTGCAGCTCCAACCCGGCCCAAGGAAAGTCTCCCATAGGGCTCAATGGCACTCTGCAGCTCCAACCCGGCCCAAGGAAAGTCTCCCATAGGGCTCAGTGGCACTCTGCAGCTCCAACCCGGCCCAAGGAATGTCTCCCATAGGGCTCAATGGCACTCTGCAGCTCCAACCCGGCCCAAGGAAAGTCTCCCATAGGGCTCAATGGCACTCTGCAGCTCCAACCCGGCCCAAGGAAAGTCTCCCATAGGGCTCAATGGCACTCTGCAGCTCCAACCCGGCCCAAGGAAAGTCTCCCATAGGGCTCAATGGCACTCTGCAGCTCCAACCCGGCCCAAGGAAAGTCTCCCATAGGGCTCAATGGCACTCTGCAGCTCCAACCTGGCCCAAGGAAAGTCTCCCATAGGGCTCAGTGGCACTCTGCAGCTCCAACCCGGCCCAAGGAATGTCTCCCATAGGGCTCAATGGCACTCTGCAGCTCCAACCCGGCCCAAGGAAAGTCTCCCATAGGGCTCAATGGCACTCTGCAGCTCCAACCCGGCCCAAGGAAAGTCTCCCATAGGGCTCAATGGCACTCTGCAGCTCCAACCCGGCCCAAGGAAAGCCTCCCATAGGGCTCAATGGCACTCTGCAGCTCCAACCCGGCCCAAGGAAAGCCTTCCATAGGGCTCAATGGCACTCTGCAGCTCCAACCCGGCCCAAGGAAAGTCTCCCATAGGGCTCAATGGCACTCTGCAGCTCCAACCTGGCCCAAGGAAAGTCTCCCATAGGGCTCAATGGCACTCTGCAGCTCCAACCCGGCCCAAGGAAAGTCTCCCATAGGGCTCAATGGCACTCTGCAGCTCCAACCCGGCCCAAGGAAAGTCTCCCATAGGGCTCAATGGCACTCTGCAGCTCCAACCCGGCCCAAGGAAAGTCACCATACCGAGTTTTTTTGGCACTTAAAAACCTCAAATTAGAGTTATGGTTTGAAAACTTGAATGTCTGGTTTTATTAAGAGCAAAAAACACAAAAACTCAAATGTAAAAATTTGCTTGAGGTAGTTCGAGTTTAAGAGTTTTTTTTTCAAGTTTATTTTTAGTTTGAAACTCAAAAATGTGAGTATTCAATTTTTTTTTCGCACGAGTTCACCACCAGGTGAAATTTCTTCAGTGCAAGACTGTGAATATTCGTCAAGAGCAGAAGAATGAATTTTGGCCAACAGAAATTACTTCACGTTTAAGTGTTGTGTAGTGATGAGCTAATCTGTCCTGTTTTGCTTTGCCAAAAAATTTGCAAAATTTTGTAGAAAATTAGCAAAGCGTGAAAAATGACACGGGAGAAAAAATGTTGCAACTCTTCCGAGATTTACTTTGCGCTTAAATGGCTAAAAATCTGAATCTGATCTGAATCAGGTTAAACTTGCCGAGTTCATGTAGAAGCCGATGGTCCCTTCCCTTTCCTTCAAGTTTTTTCTTTTGTCTCAAAACTTTAGAGATTTCTTTGGGTTTTGTCTGAAAATCCCGACTTTTTTAGAATTGTGACAATTCGATAAATTCAGGATATTCTCGGCAACAATTTGGAAAAGTCAAGCTTTTTATGACTTTTCTCGCAGTGACTTTTTTTTAGTAAATATTAGACATTCTGGAAAATGAATTTAGTCAAATTTGAGAATACATTACCGAGTTTTAGTTGTTAGCCTCTACTTCGTTAAATTCTCCTTCAACTTTCCAACGGGTAGAAAACGTTGTATCAAATTTTCCATGGCCAAAACCCCTATGTCACAGGTTATTTTGTTTATGATGCAAGAGAAGGACAATTCAGGCTCGTTAGGAAGAAACTGATATATTTGGTTTCTGTGGATTTCTACACCATGGGAATGAGTTTTATGAAAACCAAACTATTAGGAGAAATTACGGAGAAGAATCGCGGAAACTAATGAAAAACATACATCTTTTGCACAGGCTCGATTCCCTCGTGGAATCATGAAAGTATTACGTTTGACGGATTCTGGTCTCTATTATAATGGAACATAAAAGCAGAATTCTCACTATGTGCATATTTAGGAATCATTCTTCAAGTTTGAATGCAAAAGATGGGTGCCCACAAAACAAATAATAGGAATGCCTTTGTCCTGAAAGTTATGGATGGAAAGTTACAATCATTGAGGGGTGCCAAATAGTGATGAGCGAATCTGTCCCGTTTTGCTTCACCATAAAATTCACGAAATGGCAAAGAATTCACAAAGCGCATTTGTCGTACAATTTTTTTGTCGCCTGCGTCTATTCAGTCGCCCGCTTCTATTTTTTGTCACCCACGGCTATTTTTTTTCGCCCGCGCTTTTTTGACGTGACCGCACCTTTCTTTGCCACAACTGCGCCCAATTTGACACGCCACAAAAAAAAAATTCTATGGCAAATTCTCCCGGAAGTTTCGCAAAACAATTTGCCAACAGCGAAATGTGGAAATTTGCTGCGCATCCATGCCTGATGAAAAAATTTCCTCATTACTAGTGCTAAAATGTTAGGCGCCCCCAGTGATTGTAATCACTTACATGATACCCTGGGTCGGTGCTCATTTTAGCAAAAAACTGTATCTGTTCCTCTAGAGTTCCTGTAGAGTAAAATTCCAAAATTTAACAAGAAAGTCACCATTTTTACTCCGGGATTCAAAAGAACATGGAAGATGGAAGAGGGTCATTTGGTCACCCTCCGGTGGAGTTCACTTCTAAGAAGTAGTGTTTGCCATGTTCCTTCAAAAGCTTAGGCAAATGTTATTCCCCTCAGACCCTGCCCCGGTGGAGCTTGCAATCTAAGGCCCAATAACATTCACACACATTAGATTTCATCAGAAGACAATTTTCCTTCCTCTATGTATCTGCAGTATGTGAGGAAATCTGAGCACCTGGAGGGAATCCATGCTGGGGAGAAGATACAAACTCCCTGCAGATAGAGCTCAGGTCACAATTAACCTCAGGACCCCAGCGCTGCAAGACAGTAATGCTAACTACTGCGCCACTGTGCCTTGTTGTATAAAAGGGTAGCAATCTGCCGCACCTGAAGCATATTTATCAAAAGACAAATTCCCCAAGAATTCAACCAAAAATATATTTTATGGCCACTTTTGTAGGCTTTCGTGTACAACCTAAGTGGATTTTTCCTTCCATTTTTGTGTATTGAACAATAAGGGGCACATTTACTAACCCACGAATCCGAACCGAATTGGAAAAGTTCCGACTTGAAAACGAACATTTTGCGACTTTTTCGTATTTTTTGCGATTTTTTTCGGCGTCTTTACAACTTTTTCGTTACCAATACGATTTTTGCGTAAAAACGCGAGTTTTTCGTAGCCATTCCGAAAGTTGCGTAAAATCGCCCGATTTTTTTGTAGCGTTAAAACTTACTCGAAAAGTTCCGCCTTTTTCGTAGCGTTAAAACTTAAAAGGTGTGAAGTTTCGCAAAACAAAAAAGCGCAACTTTTTGCGCAAGTTTTAACGCTACGAAAAATCGCCAGATTTTGCGCAACTTTCGGAATGGCTACGAAAAACTCGGGTTTTTATGCAAAAATCGTATTGGTAACGAAAAATTCGTAAAGACGACGAAAAAATCGCAAAAAAATACGAAAAAATCGCAAAATACCGATCATTACGAAAAAAACGCAATCGGACTCATTCGACCCGTTCGTGGGTTAGTAAATGTGCCCCTTAGTGTTGGACTGGGATGCCAGGGCCCATTCTCCAAACTATTCTTGAACTCATTTTTTGGCGAAGCAAAACCATACAGATTCACTAACTAATGTACAGATAAGGTAATATTCTAAACTGAGCAATGTTTCTAGGATTTGTTAGCAACCAATCAGCAGGCAGCATTGACTGGTCACCAGTCACAAAAAGGTCCATTGACTTCAATGTAGTGATGAGCTTAATTTTACGTCAGGCATGGATTTGCGGCAAATATTAATTTCAATTTGCTACGGAAAAATTTGACGTCAGATGCATGAGTCCAAAAATAGTCAAAAAATGTGTCAAAAAAAGTCCCAGTTGCAACAAAAAAAGAGTTGTGGTCGCATCAAAAAGTCGCAGTCATGGATTCGCAGCAAATTTCTGCATTTCGCCATTAGCGAATTGTTTCGTGAAACTTCCGTGAAAATTTGCTGCGGAAAAATTTGTGGAATTTTTTTTTGTCGCACGTCAAATTGGGTGCGCCCGGTTGCATCAAAAAAAGGTGCGATTGGGTCAGAAAAGCGCGGGCGACAAACAAATAGGCGCGGGTGACAAAAAAAGCGGAGGTGACAAAAAATCCTGTGACAAATGCGTTTCGCAAATTTTTTGCCGTTTCCGCAAATTTTATGGCGAAACGTGACAGATTCTAGCAGATTCTAGCTCATCACTGAGCTAGACAGATTCTAGCTCATCACTAGCAGTCACTTGGGTGTGCCAAAAAAGTCTCACTGTAGCCACTGTTTTGTGAAATTTTTAGCAGTTTTGCAGAATTTACGGCAAAGCCAAACAGGACAGATCAGCTTATCACTGTTCAACACATTTCGCTCATCACTTCTGATCGCCCGATTGAGACCGCTATGGGCAACTAGATACAAACCCGTGACTTTTATTAATACGTGATCCCAACTAAGATATAATTACCCCTTATTGGGGGCAGAACAGCCCTATTGGGTTTATTTAATGGTTAAATGATTCCCTTTTCTCTGTAATAATAAAACAGTACCTGTACTTGATCCCAACTAAGATATAATTACCCCTTATTGGGGGCAGAACAGCCCTATTGGGTTTATTTAATGGTTAAATGATTCCCTTTTCTCTGTAATAATAAAACAGTACCTGTACTTGATCCCAACTAAGATATAATTACCCCTTATTGGGGGCAGAACAGCCCTATTGGGTTTATTTAATGGTTAAATGATTCCCTTTTCTCTGTAATAATAAAACAGTACCTGTACTTGATCCCAACTAAGATATAATTACCCCTTATTGGGGCAGAACAGCCCTATTGGGTTTATTTCATGGTTAAATGATTCCCTTTTCTCTGTAATAATAAAACAGTACCTGTACTTGATCCCAACTAAGATATAATTACCCCTTATTGGAGGCAAAACAATCCTATTGGGTTTATTTAGTGTTTTCTTGATTTTTTAGTCGACTTAAGGAATAGAGCTCCAAATTATGGAAATACCCCTTATCCGGAATACCCTTGGTCCCGTTCATTCTGGATAACAGGTCCTATACCTGTACTATTATTCTCATCGACTCCCTTTCCCGTGCACGTTGCACAAAGCGCCATTTATTCTTTATTTACCGCCATTATGAAGAATGATCCACTCCGATGTGTTTGCAGAATTGCAAATGAGAGTGTGTATTTTATTTTTCCAACGACTATGATTTGTAACGTGTTATACGGCAATTCCAAGTAAATGTAACAACGCATTTTAAGTCAATATCCAGAACATTAGCTTTCTTAAGATTCCTTTATGCATTGCTATGCAAATATTATGGGAAAAGCCAGAGGAGAAAGATAAAGCTGACAGTGATAAAATGACGACTCGGAAGAGACAGTAAACACATTTTTTTTCTCTCCGTATTACGGGCGCGGCGTCCTTATTCACGCTTGCATAAATAACTAATCCATCGGATGCCACATTGCTTTAACAAATGGCAAAACAGAGCTCGGATCTGTTATGACATAAACATTTTATTAATTCTATTCGGGGAAGGACAAGGACACATGTTCCGCACATTGCCACTTTATATTTAAGTATGACACTTAAAGGGCAACCTAAAACCATTGGAAGGTTGTGGCATATTAATTTCTCCACCGTTGATGTTTAGAAAACTGAATATATAAACTGTACTTTATTGTATCATCCACATCCTTTGTATTGTTTAAAGGTCATTTCCACTCAGTACATCAAATTATTAATATTTTTAAAAATATTTTCCCTTTTCTCTGTAATAATAAAACAGTACCTGTACTTGATCCCAACTAAGATATAATTACCCCTTATTGGGGCAGAACAGCCCTATTGGGTTTATTTAATGTTTAAATGATTCCCTTTTCTCTGTAATAATAAAACAGTACCTGTACTTGATCCCAACTAAGATATAATTACCCCTTATTGGGGGCAGAACAGCCCTATTGGGTTTATTTCATGGTTAAATGATTCCCTTTTCTCTGTAATAATAAAACAGTACCTGTACTTGATCCCAACTAAGATATAATTACCCCTTATTGGGGCAGAACAGCCCTATTGGGTTTATTTAATGGTTAAATGATTCCCTTTTCTCTGTAATAATAAAACAGTACCTGTACTTGATCCCAACTAAGATATAATTACCCCTTATTGGGGCAGAACAGCCCTATTGGGTTTATTTCATGGTTAAATGATTCCCTTTTCTCTGTAATAATAAAACAGTACCTGTACTTGACCCCAACTAAGATATAATTACCCCTTATTGGGGGCAGAACAGCCCTATTGGGTTTATTTAATGGTTAAATGATTCCCTTTTCTCTGTAATAATAAAACAGTACCTGTACTTGATCCCAACTAAGATATAATTACCCCTTATTGGGGGCAGAACAGCCCTATTGGGTTTATTTCATGGTTAAATGATTCCCTTTTCTCTGTAATAATAAAACAGTACCTGTACTTGATCCCAACTAAGATATAATTACCCCTTATTGGGGCAGAACAGCCCTATTGGGTTTATTTCATGGTTAAATGATTCCCTTTTCTCTGTAATAATAAAACAGTACCTAAAATATAATTACCTCTTATTGGATGCAAAACACTCCTAATTAATGTTTTATTGATTTTTTTAGTAGACTTAAGGTATGAAGATCCAAATTACAGAAAGACCCCTTATCCGGAATACCCTTGGTCCCGAGCATTCTGGATAACAGGTCCTATACCTGTACATATCTCCTTTTGGACACTTTTCCAATCTCCAAATTACAACAAAATAGGAACTCTCTGGCTCCATATTATGCCCTAAAGCTCTGTTAGCATCGCCTTACCCTTTTATTTCGGAATCATATACAAATATATCATTAGAAACGAAAGATACAACACACTGTGCTACCTGTGCCAGCATGGAGCTGGTTAATTCCAAGACTAGATAGCTTCAAAGCGCATGAAGAATTACCGAGCTTCCGCCAAACATTGAATACTAATGCAGAAACCATAGGAAGCCAGTGTATTTATTTCAAACACATAATTCAAAAGCTTTTAATTACATTTAATGAAAAATGTTCCTTGACCCCCACATCCTGTGAATGCATGCTCCTGACAAAGAAAAATTACTTAAATTTAATTCAAGTTTTGCTTTTTTTTTTTTTTTTTTTCTCTCTCCATCTTTAAGTAAATATGGCAGGGGTTACAGGAAGTTTCATCTGTTTCTCAAACCACGTTTTCGAATGGAAGAAAGTTAACCGGTCGGCTATAATTAGCTTGGCGTCTAATTTGAAAAAAAAGTTTCTGGAGAATTCATTAAAAGTAGCAGTTTGGAAGTAAAATGTCTTCAGAATACATAGTAACATCAATTAATTTGAGCAAAGACAAAATAAATGACTCAAATTAGGAAGGGGAAAAAAAAATATCTTCCAATAAACACCTAAGGGAACGATTAACCATTCGCTGATATTGTTGTTCATGATAGAAATACGTTGGTCTGTTTCTCACTTCCACATTCCAGGGTCACATGGTTATTGGCCAATCACTGTCCATCTGTTCCGTTCTTACTGATTTGTAGCGACTCCAGGCAATGCACCTACATTAGACACTAGACTGTTTCCGGTCAAAGGTATGAACCCACATAGGTGGATGTTTTCACTAGCGATGAGCGAATCTGTCCCATTTTGCTTTGCTGCAAATCTTTCATAAGATTCGGGAAACAGCGAAAAATTTCGCAAAACTGGGAAAATGTTGCGCATCAAAAAAAAATGTAATGTGCGACAATATGTTTGATGCGTGACAATACGTTTGACATACGATAATTGATGAGACAATTCTTTTTGATACGAGAGACAATTCTTTTGATAGGAGACAATTCTTTTTGACATGGGAGACAATTCTTTTTGACACGGGAGACAATTCTTTTTGATACGAGAGACAATTCTTTTGATAGGAGACAATTCTTTTTGATACGAGAGACAAATCTTTTTGATACGAGATAATTTTTTTGATAGGAGACAATTCTTTTTGATACGAGAGACAAATCTTTTTGATACGAGAGACAATTCTTTTGATAGGAGACAATTCTTTTTGACACAGGAGACAATTCTTTTCATTAGAGACAATTCTTTTTGAAACGAGAGACAATGCTTTTGATAAGAGACAATTCTTTTTGACCCAAGAGACAATTCTTTTTGATACGACAGACAATTCTTTTGATAGGAGACAATTCTTTTTGATATGAGAGACAAATCTTTTTGAAACAAGAGACAATTCTTTTTGATACAAGAGACAATTCTTTTGATAGAAGACAATTCCTGTTTTGCTTCGCTGTAAAATTTGCAAATCTTTCAAAAGATTCGGGAAAGGGCAAAAAATTTGTGAAATAGAGAAAATGTTGCATATCCAAAAAAAATTTGTTACGCGCAACAATAAGTTTGATGCATGACAATTATTTTGATGGGAGACAATTCTTTTTGATACAAGAGACAATTCTTTTGATAGGAGACAATTCTTTTTGACACGAGAAACAATTCTTTTTCTAAGAGACAATTCTTTTTGATACGAGAGACAATTCTTTTGATAGGAGACAATTCTTTTTGATACAAGAGACAATTCTTTTAACGAGAGAGACAATTCTTTTTGGCACAAGACAATTCTTTTGACGCGCGACAATATGTTTGACAAGCGACAATTTTTTGACAAGCGAAACAAATTTTCTTTGACACGCAACAATTCTTTTGATGCGCGTAACAATTTTTAGACACACTGCGAATTTTGACGCCCATTTTGTGAAAAAAATCTGCTAATGGCGGAACGTCGAAATTCCCAGTGAATCTATGACTGATTAATTTTTACGCCCATCACTAGTGATGAGCGATTCTGTCCCGTTTGTGAAACTGCAAAAAAATTCACAAAATGTCGAAAAATGATTGAAACGCAGCTACTGCGAGACAGTCACATGCAACTGTTTTTGCTGCAACTGGGACTTTTTTTGATGTGACTGTGACTTTTTGATGTGACTTTAATTGACGCAGCCACAACTTTTTCCTCGCTCTGTAATTTTTTTCACTGTGATTTTTTGCTGCCGTTTCTCAAAAAATTTGCCAATGGTGAAATGCAGAATTTTGCTGCGAATCCATGCCTGGCGCAAATTTTAGCCCATCACTAGTTTTCACCTTTCAACAACTGCAGAGAAATACTGTCGATGTTCTGTTTTATAGCAACGGACCTTGGCAATGAATCCAGAACCCAGTGTGATTTCACAGACTTTAATTTCTCACAAGGGCTTAAAATCCTTTTGTCTATCAATTTTCTAGAGCATAAATAAAATTAGATAAAATATGCTTCATGTTACAGAAAATTAATCCATATTTATTGATGGGAGAAGGGATAAAGATTCAATGGGAAGGGTTATACATGTAATAATACTAAGAATTTTGGAAATGGCTAGTTTCTATTCTGCCATGAAATGGGGATTTTTGCAATTCAGAAATTCCCCTTGTACAGGTATGAGGTCCGTTATCCAGAAACCCGATATCCAGAAAGCTCCGAATTACAGAATGCCTGTCTCCCATAGACCCCATTTTAATCAAATAATTCAGATTTTTAAAATTGATTTCCTTTTTCTCTGTAATAATAAAACAGT